>NC_084567.2:42210000-42242500 GCF_033978685.3 Nerophis lumbriciformis
ATAGAGGTCGGGTGTGATGTGAGCTGGGCGGCAGCCGAGGGCAGGGCACTTGGCGGTCCGATCCTCGACTACAGAGGCTAGCTCTTGGGACGTGGAACATCACCTTGCTGGGGGGGAAGGAGCCTGAGCTAGTGCGCGAGGTGGAGAAGTTCCGGCTAGATATAGTCGGACTCACTTCGACGCACAGCAAGGGGTCTGGAACCAGTTCTCTCGAGAGGGGCTGGACTCTCTTCCACTCTGGCGTTGCCGGCAGTGAGAGGCGACGGGCTGGGGTGGCAATTCTTGTTTCCCCCCGGCTCAGAGCCTGTACGTTGGAGTTCAACCCGGTGGACGAGAGGGTAGCTTCCCTCCGCCTTCGGGTGGGGGAACGGGTCCTGACTGTAGTTTGCGCTTACGCGCCAAACCGCAACTCAGAGTACCCACCCTTTTTGGATTCACTCGAGGGAGTACTTGAGAGTGCTCCCCCGGGTGATTCCCTCGTTCTACTGGGGGACTTCAATGCTCATGTTGGCAGCGACAGTGAAACCTGGAGAGGTGTGATTGGGAAGAATGGCTGCCCGGATCGGAACTGATGATCAGTGCCAGAGCTTGGTCCGCATTGCCGGTAGTAAGTCGGACACGTTTCCAGTGAGGGTTGGACTCCACCAAGGCTGCCCTTTGTCACCGATTCTGTTCATAACTTTTATGGACAGAATTTCTAGGCGCAGTCAAGGCGTTGAGGGGATCTGGTTTGTTGGCTGCAGGATTAGGTCTCTGCTTTTTGCAGATGATGTGGTGCTGATGGCTTCATCTGGCCATGATTATCAGCTCTCACTGGATCGGTTCGCAGCCGAGTGTGAAGCGACTGGGATGAGAATCAGCACCTCCAAGTCCGAGTCCATGGTTCTCGCCCGGAAAAGGGTGGAGTGCCATCTCCGGGTTGGGGAGGAGATCTTGCCCCAAGTGGAGGAGTTCAAGTACCTCGGAGTCTTGTTCACGAGTGAGGGAAGAGTGGACCGTGAGATCGACAGGCGGATCGGTGCGGCGTCTTCAGTAATGCGGACGCTGTATCGATCCGTTGTGGTGAAGAAGGAGCTGAGCCGGAAGGCAAAGCTCTTAATTTACCGGTCGATCTACGTTCCCATCCTCACCTATGGTCATGAGCTTTGGGTTATGACCGAAAGGACAAGATCACGGGTACAAGCGGCCGAAATGAGTTTCCTCCGCCGGGTGGCGGGGCTCTCCCTTAGAGATAGGGTGAGAAGCTCTGTCATCCGGGAGGAGCTCAAAGTAAAGCCGCTGCTCCTCCACATGGAGAGGAGCCAGATGAGGTGGTTCGGGCATCTGGTCAGGATGCCACCCGATCGCCTCCCTAGGGAGGTGTTTAGGGCACGTCCGACCGGTAGGAGGCCGCGGGGAAGACCCAGGACACGTTGGGAAGACTATGTCTCCCGGCTGGCCTGGGAACACCTCGGGGTCCCACAGGAAGAGCTGGACGAAGTGGCTGGGGAGAGGGAAGTCTGGGCTTCTCTGCTTAGGCTGCTGCCCCCGCGACCCGACCTCGGATAAGCGGAAGAAGATGGATGGATGGATGGAATTTGCAGAATGTTGTGACAGCACAGCATTATGACAAAGAGAGCTGCTCGGTGGTGTAATTCCCATGTCGAATGCCATCGCTGTTATTATTAAATCACTTCCATTTCTGTGCATGACTTAGTTGCGACTTAGTTGTCATGAATAAAACTGCAAAAAAAAATACTCAAATGATTTATTTCACCACGTTACGAGCTACTCAAAAAGGGCGGATCCCATGCATTGTTTTGGACGGTGTTAAACACTTACTGTAAATAATAAACACCGCTGTAATAGCTTTAATAGCACATAATTAGTCCTTCTTTGTTTGCACCACGCCCGGCTTCTTTCTCCATGACCCCGACAGCAGATGGAAAACACGCAGCAACATGCAGACGTGGTGGTGTCTGCAGCACATGATGTCATGGCTGATAAATGCACTGTTGACAAGCCCGCCGACCAAGTGAGACATGGGAGCATAGGAGGAGAAATAAATGGAGTAAAGGGTGATTTAGATAAGGACTGGGCAATTATTTTGACTCGGGGGCCACATTTAGAGAAGAAAATGTGTCTGGGGGCTGGTATATCTACTTTAGGAACACTAATACAAAACCTCACAATAATGTCTGATTGAATGCTAAAAACGTTATGACAGACGGCCTTAAAAAACGTAATGACATTTTCAAATTTTCTATGAACGATAAAACACTGAATATTGATAAAATATGAACGTCACACCCCCTTTCGATCGACATATTTTACAATCAAGTGAAACGCAACAAAAATGCAACAAACAGTGAAATATGAACACGGAGGGTACAAAATAAACCCACCTACAATCTGATATATCTGATATTTGCTAGATTTCCCCGGGGATCAATAAAGTACTTTCTATTATATATAGTATATATAAAAGTAGATATATATATATATATATATATATATATATATATATATATATATATATATATATATATATGAACTTATTTATATAAAACATAAATATATATATTTATATATACAAACATAAATATAAATATAAATATATATATATATATATATATATATATATATATATATATATATATATATATATATATATATATATATATATATATATATATTATTATTATTTGCAAAGAAAAAATAAAGTTTTTGAGTTTGAACATTAAATATCATGTCTTTGTAGTGCATTCAACTGAATATGGGTTGAAAAGGATTTGCAAATCATTGTATTCTGTTTATATTTACATCTAACACAATTTCCCAACTCATATGGAAACGGGGTTTGTATATATATATATATATATATATATATATATATATATATATATATATATATATATATATATATATATATATATATACATATATATGGACATAAATACACATATATATGTATGTATATATATATATATATATATATATATATATATATATATATATATATATATATATATATATATATATATATATATATATATAAATATATATATATATATATATATATATATATATATATATATATATATATATATATATGTATGTGTGGGGAAAAAAATCACAAGACTATTTCATCTCTACAGGCCTGTTTCATGAGGGGGGGGGTTCCCTCAATCATCAGGAGATTTTAATGGGAGCATTCACATACCATGGAGCAGCGAGAATACCAAGAAGCGCATATGCCAAATTTTCAAAGAGAACGGCCTACGGATCACGATTGAAGCCAACAAGCAAACCGTCAACTTCCTTGACGTCACTTTCAACCTGAGAAATAACAGCTACCAACCATTCACGAAACCCAACACAATACGTGCACCATGACAGCAACCACCCACCCACCACCACGAAAAGAATACCTACCGTAATTAATAAAAGGCTATCGATGCTGTCATCTAGCAAAGCTGAATTTGACCAAGCAACTCCCCCGTACCAAAAAGCCCTTGATGAAAGCGGATACAATTTCACCCTCACCTATGAACCCACGCCAGGAAACCAGCCAAAAAAGAACAGAAAACGAAACGACATCATCTGGTACAACCCCCCATACAGCAAAAACGTCTCAACTAACATTGGACACAAATTCCTCAATCTGATTGACAAACACTTTCCCAAAGACAACACCCTAAGAAAAGTATTCAACAAGAACAACATTAAATTGAGCTACAGCTGTATGAACAATATACGACAAATTATCTCAAACCACAACAAAACAATTGCAAATGAGCCGTCGGCCCCCGGACAGAGCGACCCCAAAACCAACAAAGGCTGCAACTGCCGCAAGAAACCTGATTGCCCTCTCAACGGGGGGTGCTCACAAACATCAGTTGTTTACCAATCTAAGGTAACACGCAAGGACATTAACACATCCGACACATATGTAGGATTAACCGAGGGAGAGTTTAAAACCAGATGGAACAATCACAAGGCTTCTTTCAGGAACCAAAACCTGCGGAATACCACAGAACTCAGCAAACACATTTGGGACCTCAAAGACAATAATGTTGAATATTCAATAACATGGCAAATTCTTGCATCCAGCACACCTTACAATAGTGGTAATAAAAGATGCAACCTATGCTTGAAAGAGAAACTGTTTATTATTTACCGTCCAGACCTGTCATCCCTCAACAAGCGCAGCGAAATTGTATCAGCATGCCGCCACAGACGGAAACACCTCCTAGGTAACACATGAGCCAATCACCACGCCCCTACGCCAGCCTGTACCCACCCACTCTGTGCCCTATATAAACCATGGTATGTGAATGCTCCCATTAAAATCTCCTGATGATTGAGGGTACCCCCCCTCATGAAACAGGCCTGTAGAGATGAAGTAGTCTTGTGATTTTTTTTCCCACACATACATATATATATATATATATATATATATATATATATATATATATATATATATATATATATATATATATATATATAATTATTTGCAAAGAAAAAATAAAGTTTTTGAGTTTGAACATTAAATATATTGTCTTTGTAGTGCATTCAACTGAATATGGGTTGAAAAAGATTTGCAAATCATTGTATTCTGTTTATATTTACATCTAACACAATTTCCCAACTCATATGGAAACGGGGTTTGTATATATATATATATATATATATATATATATATATATATATATATACATATATATATGGACATAAATACATATATATATGTATGTATATATATAAATATATATATATATATATATATATATATATATATATATATATATATATATATATATATATATATATATATATATATATATATATAAATCTTATACGTCTAGTCTCTTACGTGAATGAGATCAATAATATTAATTGATATTTAACGCTAATGTGTTAATCATTTCACACATAAGTCGCTCCTGAGTATAAGTCGCACCCCCGGCCAAACTATGAAAAAAACTGCGACTTAGAGTCCGAAAAATACGGTAATTAGATGACCATAGTAACTAATTAGATTACCATAGTAACTGGTACATCATCCATAAGCGCATATTCCAACCATTGAAAGACTTAGTATAGTTGAAGACTTACGGTCATTAGAAAAGATGAATGCACATCATAATGGCAGCTACACGTTCCATCTTAAAGATATAAAACAATTATTTGATTGAAAAGCTCAACGGGCAGCATGTGGCCCCCGGACCTTAATTTGCCCAGGTCTGATTTAGATAGAGAAAGAGAATAATATTTAAGAAATAGCAGTAAGGAAATTAAAAATGTGGGTTACATTCGGAATAGAAGGGACATGAGGATGAGCAGGAGGACATTAAGAGAGAGAGAGAGATGGAGGCTATGATTGTGAGTGGAATCATTCATCTCTCAATCAGGATATGGACGTCCCATAAATAACGTCTCAGTCAGCATGCAGGATGATGTCACCACACGCCTCACACACTAAAACGCTGTTCTGGCACAAAGAGGACTTGTCAATCTACCGTCCGTATTTTTCACAGGAGAAAACAAAGCAAACTACCAAATGTTCCGATAATGTTTTGCTTATGCCGGAGTGGAGTTTTGTGGACCGACGTCAGGTCAAGTGTAGAGGAATCTCAATGCAGGAATATAAACAACATTCACAAGTCACGTATGATTGCTTTGCACTCATACTTGCCAACCTTGAGACCTCCGATTTCAGGAGGTGGGGGGGTGGGGGGCGTGGTTGGGGGCGTGGTTAAGAAGGGAGGAGTATATTTACAGCTAGGATTCACCAAGTCAAGTATTTTATATATATACATATATATATATATTAGAGATGCGCGGATAGGCAATTATTTCATCCGCAACCGCATCAGAAAGTCGTCAACCACCCGCCATCCACCCGACCTAACATTTAATCAGAACCGCATCCGCCCGCACCCGCCCGTTGTTATATATCTAATATAGACGATGTGAGGTTATAAAGCTTTTGCCTGTTAAAGAAAGGAGACTGATCCAATGCAGCACAGACATTCGCGTGCCACGCTGTCACGGCCCAGACGCACACCAGTGCGCAATCATATGGGAGCCGCGCTGAGCGCACCTCCAAGCGGCCGGGTACGGGCCCGATGCTCCAGCGCCATCCATTTTCAGGGCTAGTTGATTCGGCAGGTGGGTTGTTACACACTCCTTAGCGGGTTCCGACTTCCATGGCCACCGTCCTGCTGTCTATATCAACCAGGGTGAGCCCCACCCCTTTCGTGAGCGCACTGCGCGCGGAGTGACCCCTGTTACGCGCCCCCGGCAACAGGGGTGGCGGGCAGGTAAGCTGCGCGGGCGGAGCGCGCGGAGTGACCCCTGTTACGAGCCCCCGGCCACGGGGGTGGCGGGCAGGTAAGCTGCTTACCTGCTGCGCGTGACGCCGGCCGCGGCGAAGGCGGACGAGGCGGGGTGTCGGTGCGGTGGGCGCGGTGGTGACCCTGGACGTGCGTCGGGCCCTTCTCGCGAATCGCCTCAGCTACGGCTCCCGGTGGGGCCCTCTCGGGGGAAGGGGCCTCGGTCCCGGACCCCGGCGAGGCGTCCCTTCTCCGCTCCGTAAAAGTGTCCATCTATTTTTTTTTTTTTTTCTTCTGTTGTGGCATATGCTGCAGGTGCCTGCTCGTTTTTCGTACGTGGGTAACAACATTTAACTATGTATATCACCCGCATGAATCTATTTAAAATCTTTTTTTTTATTATTTCAACCGCCCGACCCGACCCGCGGATAAAATCCTTTTTTTTTTAATTTCATCCGCCCGATCCGCGATAATCCGCGGACTCCGCGGTTGTGCCCGCAAACCGCGCATCTCTAATATATATATATATATAAGAAATACTAAGTCAAGTATTTCATATATATATATATATATATATATATATATATATATATATATATATATATATATATATATATATATATATATATATATATAGATATATAAAATAAATACTTGAATTTCAGTGTTCATTTATTTACACATATACACACACATAACACTCATCTACTCATTGTTGAGTTAAGGGTTGAATTGTCCATCCTTGTTCTATTTGTCACTATTTTTCTAACCATGCTGAACGCCCTCACTGATGATGCATTGCTTTGTGGCACGCACAAAAGTGCTTTCATCAAATGCACTAGATGGCAGTATTGTCCTGTTTAAGAGTGTCACAACATTGCTGTTTACGGCAGACGAACTGCTTTATGGTAGACGAAATGCTGTTGTTGTGTGTTGTTGCCGCGGCTGGGAGGACGTTAATGAAACTGCCTAACAATAAACCCACATAAGAAACCGAGAACTCGCCCTCGACCGTTCTACAGTTATAACGTGATTGGGCAGGTACGCTGTCTATATCGTGTGCCTGAATTTCGGGAGATTTTCGGGAAAATATTTGTCCCGGGAGGTTTTCGGGAGAGGCGCTGAATTTCGGGAGTCTCCCGGAAAATCCGGGAGGGTTGGCAAGTATGTTTGCACTGGAGAGATCAAAAAGTATGTAGATACCACGTAAATGGGTTATACCATATTTTTCGGACTATAAGTCGCAGTTTTTTTCATAGTTTGGCCGGGGGTGCGACTTATACTCAGGAGCGACTTATGTGTGAAATGATGAACACATTATAATATTATTGATCTCATTCACGTAAGAGACTAGACGTATAAGATTTCATGGGATTTAGCGATTAGGAGTGACAGATTGTTTGGTAAACGTATAGCATGTTCTATATGTTATAGTTATTTGAATGACTCTTACCATAATATGTTACGTTAACATACCAGTTGGTTATTTATGCCTCATATAACGTACACTTATTCAGCCTGTTGTTCACTATTCTTGATTTATTTTAAATTGCCTTTCAAATGTCTATTCTTGGTGTCGGCTTTTATCAAATACATTTCCCCCAAAAATTTGACTTATACTCCAGTGCGACTTATATATGTTTTTTTCCTTCTTTATTATGCATTTCCGGCCGGTGCGACTTATACTCCGGAGCGACTTATAGTCCGAAAAATACGGTACTTGTATAGCGCTTTTCTACCTTCAAGGTAGGGCTGGGCGATATATCGATATACGTGATAAATCGCGGGTTTGTCTCTGTGCGATATATAAAATGACTATATCGTGATATCGGAGTATACGTTTTCACGCAGTTGCTTTTAGCTGCGGACATTACACTGCAGGCTCTTCCCACTCTTTCCTGTGTCTCCTTCTCATAGACAGCAAGCACACCTTCTTACATACGTCACATCATACGTCACATACGTATACGCCCTCCCCGAGCAGAGAGGTAGCAGCATGGCTTACGTTAGCTGTGATGCTAGCGGAGCGGTGCGAGTGGTAATACAAGAGAAAGAAGGTGCGAATCTGGTAACAAATGGAGGAATAATCAATTCCTAAGAAAAACAGCACGGGGTCCATTGTCTGGCGGTCGAACAGACAACCGTAATTTGTCAAGTGTGGGGCAAAAGCGTTGCTATAAAAAGTAGCATTACTGCTGTAACAAACAGTTCAGGGTGTCCCAAGTTACCGGAGTGTGTTAGGTAAGGAGGAGGAGTTTTGTGCCTCCAGACCAGAGTTGCCGTAGAAAAACTTTAACATTCTTACTAATAATGCACCACACTGTGAACCCACACCAAACAAGAATGACAAACACATTTTGGGAGAACATCTGCACCATAACACAACATAAACACAACAGGACAAATACCCAGAATCCCATGCAGCCCTAACTCTTCCGGGATACATTATACACCCCCGCTACCAAACCCCGCCCACCTCAACCGACGCACAGAGGTGTGTGGGGGAGGGGGGGCGGGGGGGGGGGGGGGGGGGGGGGGGCGGGGTTTGTTGGTAGCAGGGGTGTATAATGTAGCCCGGAAAAGTCAGGGCTGCATGGGATTCTGGGTGTTTGTTTTGTTGTGTTTATGTTGTGTTAAGGTGCAGATGTTCTCCCGAAATGTGTTTGTCATTCTTGCTTGGTTTTGTTTCAAAGTGTGGCGCATTATTAGTAAGAGTGTTAAAGTTGTTTTATATCACCTCAGGTTGCTGGCACGCCCACTCTCCCAATTTCGCCATGCCATCCCCATCGTGTATATTCAGGGTGTCACTATGAAACACAGCAAAACACAATCCGAAACAGTTTGCATGGATTTAAGGTAAATCCATGAGTTTGTTATTTTAGTTGTAAACATGCAGTGGTATAGAAACACTAAGTACTCTACTTCTAAGAGTAATATTCACCAATAAGACACAGTCTAAATATTTAGGCCCAGGTCTGTGTGAAATAGCACTGTTCTAATTAAGTGATCAAAAAAGGCATACGTTCATCAATATTGAACATTATTTTTTTTAGATTTAAATTGCTATATTAAACTAACAAAATTGGAATGCAACTAAATACAACTGCATCGTGTTCTGCACACAAAAAATCTCTAAAGTTAGTGACTGTGAACTAAGAATGAATCCAACCTATTTAGAAATCAACTCTTCCAACAATTGCAAAGAAGAACTAACTGTTAGGTCCCTTTTTTTCCACCATCATTTCCATTGATTATTTTTAAAATTCACTTTCTCAATTGGTATTCTTGTTGTGCTTTGAAATTAAACCGTGAAAGAAAACCCATTAGAAACATGAAATTGGACGAGGGAGTTTGTGGTAAATCTCGGAATCAGAATGAGATCAAGAGGCGAGTCATAGAGGGAAGGAAAAGGGCAGATACGGCGAAAGTTGAAAGACAAAACACGATTGAAACAAACAAACAACAAAAGATAAGGCTTGTTGTGTCTGCGTATGTGATTAATCATGCCATTCGCTGCGCATGAGAATACAAACTCCATATTCAAAGTGAAGACTTGCAATATAGCTATAATCCAGTAGAAACATCCATCCATCCATCCATCCATCTTCTTCCGCTTATCCGAGGTCGGGTCGCGGGGGCAGCAGCCTAAGCAGGGAAGCCCAGACTTCCCTCTCCCCAGCCACTTCGTCCAGCTCCTCCCGGGGGATCCCGAGGCGTTCCCAGGCCAGCCGGGAGACATAGTCTTCCCAACGTGTCCTGGGTCTTCCCCACGGCCTCCTACCGGTCGGACGTGCCCTAAACACCTCCCTAGGGAGGCGCTCGGGTGGCATCCTGACCAGATGCCCGAACCACCTCATCTGGCTCCTCTCCATGTGGAGGAGCAGCGGCTTTACTTTGAGCTCCCCCCGGATGACAGAGCTTCTCACCCTATCTCTAAGGGAGAGCCCTGCCACCCGGCGGAGGAAACTCATTTGGGCCGCTTGTACCCGTAATCTTGTCCTTTCGGTCATAACCCAAACTCATGACCTTAGGTGAGGATGGGAACGTAGATCGACCGGTAAATTGAGAGCTTTGCCTTCCGGCTCAGCTCCTTCTTCACCACAACGGATCGATACAGCATCCGCATTACTGAAGACGCCGCACCGATCCGCCTGTCGATCTCACCATCCACTCTTCCCTCACTCGTGAACAAGACTCCGAGGTACTTGAACTCCTCCACTTGGGGCAAGATCTCCTCCCCAAACCGGAGATGGCATTCCACCCTTTTCCGGGCGAGAACCATGGACTCGGACTTGGAGGTGCTGATTCTCATCCCAGTCGCTTCACACTCAGCTGCGAACCGATCCAGTGAGATCTGAAGATCCTGGCCAGATGAAGCCATCAGGACCGCATCATCTGCAAAAAGCAGAGACCTAATCCTGCAGCCACCAAACCAGATCCCCTCAACGCCTTGACTGCGCCTAGAAATTCTGTCCATAAAAGTTCAGAACAGAATGGGTGACAAAGGGCAGCCTTGGCGGAGTCCAACCCTCACTGGAAACGTGTCCGACTTACTACCGGCAATGCGGACCAAGCTCTGACACTGATCATACAGGGAGCGGACCGCCACAATCAGACAGTCCGATACCCCATACTCTCTGAGCACTCCCCACAGGACTTCCCGAGGGACACGGTCGAATGCCTTCTCCAAGTCCACAAAGCACATGTAGACTGGTTGGGCAAACTCCCATGCACCCTCAAGGACCATGCCGAGAGTATAGAGCTGGTCCACAGTTCCACGACCAGGACGAAAACCACACTGTTCCTCCTGAATCCGAGGTTCGACTATCCGGCGTAGCCTCCTCTCCAGTACACCTGAATAGACCTTAAAAATAGACTTAAAAGTCAAATATGATGAACTTATATATTATACAAACCTAAAACCTACATTGCAATAAAACACAACAAAACTGAAAAACACACAGCTCTGAGACTTCGGTGGCATCCAAACAGTTTCAATTTACAATAGCATCCAATACCACATCATCTGATTCAGTTCTAGCAAATTTGAAGTATAATAGGATACTATTGTGTTTAATTTAGTTACTTGCTATAGAGCAGGGGTCGGCAACCTTTACCAGTCAAAGAGCCATTTTGACCAGTTTCACAAATTATAGAAAATAATGGGAGCCGCAACAATTTTTTGAAATTTTAAATGATATAACAACACATACAAAGTTTGTTTTTGCTTTGTGCTATGTATAAACCAGGGGTCTCAGACACGCTGCCCACACCTTTATGTGGAATTTGAAAGCTTTAACACTCTTACTAATAATGCGCCACACTGTGAACCCACACCAAACAAGAATGACAAACACATTTCGGGAGAACATCTGCACCGTAACACAACATAAACACAACAGGACAAATACCCAGAATCCCATGTAGCCCTAACTCTTCCGGGATACATTATACCAAACCCCGCCCACCTCAACCAACGCACAGAGAGGGGGGGGGGTTGATGTGTGAGGGAGCAGGGTTGGGGTGGGGGCGGGGTTTGGTGGTAGGAGGGGTGTATAATGTAGCCCGGAAGAGTCAGGGCTGCATGGGATTCTGGGTGTTTGTTCTGTTGTGTTTATGTTGTGTTAAGGTGCAGATGTTCTCCCGAAATGTGTTTGTCATTCTTGTTTGGTTTTGGTTCAAACTGTGGCGCATTATTAGTAAGAGTGTTAAAGTTGTTTTATATGACCACCGTCAGTGTAACCTGTGTGCAACCAATCTGGCGCCCTAGGCAAGATTTTAGGTGGCGCCCCCCCACATCGGCAGTGAAGTGTATATACTCACAAGAAACCGAATAGCTTTGTCTTTGACCTTTTTTTTTTTTTACTTACAACTATACCTAATATATAAAGGGGTGGAAAAGTGACTATTACCTGCAGGGCAAACATTAGCTATCCAGAAGGCAATAACAATGTAAACAAAAAACACCTGCTTAAAAGATCTAATACAAATGTCCCTGAGGAATGTAAGGTGGGAGTACTGCAATTACCTAACGTTACATTATTATTTTCCATAACAATTTAGCCCCCTCCACAATATTAACCCGACGTTAAAACAGAACTAGCTATTTATTGATTAGCAATTGCCGAATCATGTAACATTAGCTTAATGCTAAAAAGCCAGGTTACTATCACATTCTGTAACAGACAAATAATTTCATGTAGGCTAACGTTAGCTACCTGCTAACTCTGTCTTTTCTCGTTTCTCCTCCTCCTCTTTTCTCTTTTTTCTTCCCTGGGCACCTGACAGTTTTGGCCGTTTTGACATCTTGTGTTGATTTTTTGATGTGGTGACGTCCACAAAGAGTCATGATACGGGAAGGGAGGGGGCGCACCGTGCGGGGGGATGAGGGGGGCGTAATGTTGTAACAAATAATATTTCTATTAAATAGGCTTTACTTTGCATTTTAATTAAAGTGGGATTATTTTTTGTATTTAGAAATAATAGTACCAACTTTTTTTTTTTCTCCAACATTTGTGGCACTGGCGTGGCGCCCCCTGATGGACGACGCCCTTAGCATTTGCCTATACGGCTTATGCCACGGGCCGGCCCTGATCGGGACATCCCCAGGTATGTTTTTTTGACATTGTTTTGTCTACAGGGTGGTTTGTTTATCTGTGGTGAGGACGGCGCATCGCAGTGAACTCACTGACTCCATTAACTGCCTTCTCTGAGTCAGCTGACTTCAAGTCGTTGGCCAAGCAGCCCCTGGCGCTCGTTCCTCAAAGTCAAGTGACAAATGAACTTCCATGCCAACACTCACAATTGTGCATATTGTGAGAACTAAGAGTGGAGTTGGTCCCGACGTGGTCTCCTTCCTCGTCATGAAGATCTCAGCGATGGCCATAATCTGTGACATGCTCGTGGTCATGACTGTCTTCTTTGTTGGATGCATTTCCAAGAAATCCCCAACTGAACTCTACTCCGGTGTTTTTCAACCTTTTTTTCAGCCGAGTGTGCAATTTTTTTATGACTTTCAAGCATAACCAAGCATGCATCACTATAGCTCTTGTCTCAAAGTAGGTGTACTGTCACCACCTGTCACATCACACCCTGACTTATTTGGACTTTTTTGCTGTTTTCCTGTGTGTAGTGTTTTACTTCTTGTCTTGCGCTCCTATTTTGGTGGCTTTTTCTCTTTTTTTTGTATTTTCCTGTAGCAGTTTTCATGTCTTCCTTTGAGCGATATTCCCCACACCTGCTTTGTTTTAGCAATCAAGAATATTTCAGTTGTATTTATCCTTCTTTGCGGGGACATTGTTGATTGTCACGTCATGTTTGGATGTATATCGTCTTTGCTCCACAGTAAGTCTTTGCTGTCGTCCAGCATTCTGTTTTTGTTTACTTTGTAGCCAGTTCAGTTTTAGTTTTGTTCTGCTTAGCCTTCCCTAAGCTTCAATGCCTTTTCTTAGGGACACCTTTTGTTTATTTGTGGTTCAAGCATTAGACACCTTTTTACCTGCACACTGCCTCCCGCGGTTTCCGACATCTACAAAGCAATTAGCTACCTGCTGCCACCTACTGATATGGAAGAGTATTACGCGGTAGGTCTGCCGATCTCCAGACAGTACAGACACTCAACAACAACACATTATTTGCGGATTATAACTACTGGTTTGCAAAAAAATATTTTTAACCCAAATAGGTGAAATTAGATAATTTCTCACGGCACACCAGACTGTCTTACCATATATGAAAAAAAAACAGTACAAAAGTTAATTTTACGGTTAAAAACTCAGTCGGCGGAAATTAACCGTAAAATCTTTTGTCAATTTTACAGTCTACAATTTGATTGATCATTTCTTTTGAAATAATAAGTCAAGCAGATATTTAAATAAAATATTTTTTGGAATAACTTATAATACAATATTTTAATTTGGATAATATTGAATTTTTAAAAGATATGCAATTGCATGCAGTACATGATTTTTAATTAAAAAAAAAAAAAGGGGGAATAAATATATTTAGTAAAAAAAAGATTAATCATTTTATTAAGGCATATTATGTCCAGGCTATTGCGGCAAGATTTGGCCCCCGGGCATTAAGTTCGACACCTGTGCTATGGAGAGAGTACTGAGTTGGTCCCCAGCATGGCGCCCTGTCGTCACGTGTGGGGCTTTTGACCAATCAGAGAGAGTATGACCAGACAATCTTCGAAATGATTGACGCTGTAGTCTTTGCTGTCGTCCAGCATTCTGTTTTTGTTTACTATTGTTACTGTTAACGCCACACTTTAAGTCAGTAATGAAGTGTGTGCAAAAGCTTTGTGATGCACGGTAGGATAAACCCATGCACTGCAAAAAGTCAGTGTTAAAAAAAAATAGAAAAAAAAAATACAAAAATGAGGAGTATTTTATTTGAACTAAGCAAAATTATCTGCCAATAGAACAAGAACATTTGGCTTGTCAAGACTTTCCAAAACAAGTCAAATTAGCTAACTTCAATGAACCCCAAAATAGCTTAAAATAAGTATATTCTTGTCATGACTTGGTCCTGGGGTTTAGTTTTTCTCGAAGGCAACGGAAAGTTGGCTCGGGCGAGACGGGAATTAAGATACATTTTTATTTAAACTACAAAATCAGGAAGTAAACAAAAGGCGCGCACAATGGCGGAGAACAAACTATGAAACCAAACTCTTGCACAAAGGCAAAAACTATGAACAACAAAACACACTAACTGTGGCAATAATAAACAAAACTTACTTGGCATGGACAAAAAGGATCAGCGTGAACGATGGACATGAAAAAAATAGCAGCAAAGGTCTTAAGGGTGTGTGGAGAGTGTGCAGAAGCATAAATGTGGAGATGTCACCAGAAAGACAAACTGAAAACACTGAACTTAAATACTACAGACATGATTAACGAAAAACAGGTGCGTGACTCAAAACGTGAAACAGGTGCGTGACGTGACAGGTTGAAAACTAATGGGTTGCTATGGTGATAAACAAGAGTGCACAATGAGTCCAAACGTGGAACAGGTGAAACTAATGGAAACAAGACAAGGGAGTGAAAAGCCAGAAACTAAACAAAACATGACTAAGACAAAACATGATTACACAGACATGACAATTTTCACTAATAACAAGTGCACTTTTCTTGGTAGAAAAAACAAAAAAGAGACCTTTTTTGCTCAATATGTTGAAAAATATTCTTAAATGAAGTAAATGCTAGTGCCATTATCTTGACATAATGATATGCGTTCTGCATTACATTTCTTGAAACCAGCAAACTTATACTAAAAACTAGTTTATTGTTCTTAATGGAAAGGCAACAAGGCAAGCGCTTGTTACTCTCGGGGTCTCCTAGCCGCTCAGGCAAATCATATTGTCTAAAAATGCATTTTTCTATCGATAACATGACATCATCGCGCCAAGTGCGTGCTCTTTCAGTCAATTAGTGCAACATATATACAGAGGTGGGTAGTAACGCGCTACATTTACTCCGTTACATCTACTTGAGTAACGTTTGGGATAAATTGTACTTCTAAGAGTAGTTTTAATGCAACTTACTTTTACTTTTACTTGAGTATATTTATAGAGAAGAAACACTACTTTTACTCCGCTACTTTTATCTACATTCAGCTCGCTACTCGCTACTAATTTTTATCGATCTGTTAATGCACGCTTTGTTTGTTTTGGTCTGTCAGACAGACCTTCAAAGTGCCTGCGTTTCAACAAATACAGTCACTGGTGACGTGTCACTCCGTTCCACCAATCAGATGCAGTCACTGGTGACGTTGGACCAATCAAACAGAGCCAGGCGGTCACATGACCTGACTTAAACAAGTTGAAAAACTTATTGGGGTGTTACCATTTAGTGGTCAATTGTACGGAATATGTACTGTACTGTGCAATCTACTAATACAAGTTCCAATCAATCAATCAAAAGTGTGAAGGAAAAAAGACACTTTTTTATTTCAACCGTACATCCCGTCAAAAGCCTAAAGACTGACTGTACAGTTCCTGTCTTCACAATAAAAGTGCCGCTCCATCGCGCATGCGCTTTCAAAATAAGAGTCTCCGAAAGCCAGCGCAAACAAGCTAGCAGGCTACGGAGTTTGCCGCCAATGTATTTCTTGTAAAATGTATAAAAACGAATATGGAAGCTGGACAAATAAGATGCCAAAAACCAACCACTTTCATGTGGTATTAGACAGAAAGGAGGAACTTTTTTTCTCCTCCATTTGAAAACGTGGACGCTATCATCACTACTGTCTGATTACAATCAATGCAAGTCATCAGAATCAGGTAATACACCAACTTATATTCTTGTCTTCATGAAAGAAAGGAATCTATATGTGTTAAACATGCATGTATATTCATTAAAACACCTTTAACATGTAAACAAAAACGGCAAAATAAATAAATATAAATTATATACTGTATATATCAATTTATATATACATATATATATATATATATATATATATATATATATACTTATATATATACATATATATATATATATATATATATATATATATATATATATATGTATATATATATATATATATACCGTATTTTCCGCACTATAAGGCGCACCTAAAAACCACAATTTTTCTCAAAAGCTGACAGTGCGCCTAATAACCCGGTGCGCTTTATTACGATTCATTTTCATAAAGTTTCGGTCTCGCAACTTCGGTAAACAGCCGCCATCTTTTTTCCCGGTAGAACAGGAAGCGCTTCTTCTTCTACGCAAGCAACCGCCAAGGAAAGCACTCGCCCCCATAGAACAGGAAGCGCTTCACCCGCCCCCATAGAACAGGAAGCGCTTCACCCGCCCCCGGAAGAAGAAGAAAAAACGCGCGGATATCACCGTACGTTTCATTTCCTGTTTACATCTGTAAAGACCACAAAATGGCTCCTACAAAACGATCCGGTTCATAAAAAGACGCAATCTCTCCATCCGCACACGGATTACTACCGTATTTCACAGCAACTGAACCGCACTGTGGAACGGGAGCACGTACGGTGAATATTCGCTCCACAGGGAATGAGAAGTCATCCTTCACTGTGGTTCTAGCTTGCCATGCTAACTTCCACCCATCCAAAAGAGACCTTTCCAGCCGGCGTCATCATAAAAGCTAACTCGAAGGGATGGATGGATGAAGAAAAGATGAGCGAGTGGTTAAGGGAAGTTTACGCGAAGAGGCCGGGTGGCTTTTTTCACACAGCTCCGAAGGCGAACACACCTTCACTAAGACGGGCAGATAGTGCCGGTCGACATACGCCAACATCTGCCAGTGGATCGTAAATGCCTGGGCAGATAGTTTCGGTCACAACTGTGGTCCGACCTTTCCGGAAGGCAGGATTCACAGAACTGCTGGACAACAGTGACACTGACTCCGGTGACTTCGACGAGACGGAACCGGCCATTTTGGATCCCGTATTCGCCCAACTTTTCAATTCGGACACCGAAGACGAAGAATTCGAAGGATTTACGAATGAAGAATAACTTCAGAAGGTGAGCGCTATGTTTATTTTGTGTGTTGTGACATTAACGTTCGAGCAACATTATGTTGCTATTGTTCTACACCATTTTGAATTTTACTATGTTTGTGATTGCACATTTGCGTACATTTTGGGACAGAGTTGTTAGAACGCTGGTTTTCAATATATTATTAAAGTTTGACTGAACTATCTGACTGTTTTTTTGACATTCACTTTAGCGCAGCGTTTTTTTGACATTCACTTTAGCGCAGCGTTTTTTTGACATTCACTTTAGCGCAGCGTAGGCGCGGCTTTTAGTCCGGGGCGGCTTATTGGTGGACAAAATTATGAAATATGTAATTCATAGAAGGTGCGGCTAATAATCCGGTGCGCCTTATAGTGCGGAAAATACGGTATATGTATATATGTGTGTGTATATGTATGTATATATATATATATATATATATATATATATATATATATATATATATATGTATATATATATATATATATATATATATATATATATATATATATATATATATATATATATATATGATATGTGTGTGTATGTTACTCATCAGTTACTCAGTACTTGAGTAGTTTTTTCACAACATACTTTTTACTTTTAAGTAAATATTTGGGTGACTACTCCTTACTTTTACTTGAGTAATACATCTCTAAAGTAACAGTACTCTTACTTGAGTACAATTTCTGGCTACTCTACCCACCTCTGTTGATGACACAACTTTGCAACACTTGATATTCTACTTTCAAGCATGTTTTACTCAATATAGCTCATCACATCTCAGCAACAAGCTGTAATATCTTACTGAGATCATTTAGAACACTTAAAACAAGTAAAACACTCTAACATAAAATCTGCTTAGTGAGAAGAATTATTTCATCAGACAGAAAATAAGCAAATATCACCCTCATTTGACATATTTCATCTTACTTAGATTTCAGTTTTTGCAGTGTGAAGGCAGACAAACAGTATTTGGATAGCACTAAACTTGAGGATAGAGAAGACAGAGTGGATGTCTTGCAACAAAAGTGGAGTCATATGTATTGACTGGAAACATGTGATACGCCGGGTCAAAGTGGACGTAAAATGTGTACTCACCAAGCTGACTGCGCTTCTGCGCGTAGGCGACCACCACGGCGGCCAGAACCACACAGCACAGCGATGTCACGAGGTTGGCCATCTGTGGACACACCACACAGGGAAGTCATCAGCGTGAGCGGACAGAGACTGGAGGATTGGCGTTCGCCTGCCGTCCTGATTGACTGACAGACATAGACGCCTCACAGCGCCATGGAGGAGATGGAGAGATAAGCGCTTCCTGTCCCCGCTAAGTCGAACCGTCTCCAGCTCGCTGCCAAGACTGGAGCTGTCTGTCCCGTTCTGTTTTTGTAAAGCAACTTCCTCTTTCTGTTTTCTTCCTCTCTTTCTTTATTCCTCTCTCCAGCTCTGTTCATCCTAACGTGTCCATCCTTTCTGGGATGGGCTAGGGATTGCAGCTCTTAAAGGTACAGCGCACCATGAACAAACACACACTTCATTCTTGTTGTGATGGGGTGGGACCTTTAACAAGATAAAGGGTCCGTTCCAACAAAACGGCGCCATTTGTGTCCCTAAGAAATAAAATGCATAATAATAAAATTAACTGTACATTTTTTTTAATTTTGTTATTTTTATTTTTATTTTTTTATTTTTTTATTTTTTTTATTTTTTTTATTTTGCCCTGCAGATTCATCTGATAACTTAGTCCAAGGGTCGGCTACCCGAAACGTTGAAAAAGCCATATTGGACCAAAAATACAAAACAAATCTGTCTGGAGCTGCAAAAAAATTAAAAAGTCTTATATAAGTGTTATAATGAAGACAACACATGATGTAAGTGTCTATATTAGTCTACAATCAAAATGACTCTAAAAGTCTTATATGAGTGTTATAATGAAGGCAACACATGATGTAAGTGTCTATATTAGCCTACTATCAAAATGACTTTAAAAGTCTTATATAAGTGTTATAATGAAGGCAACACATGATGTAAGTGTCTATATTAGCCTACTATCAAAATGACTTTAAAAGTCTTATATAAGTGTTATAATGAAGGCAACACATGATGTAAGTGTCTTTATTAGCCTACAATCAAAATGGATTTAAAAGTCTTATATAAGTGTTATAATGAAGGCAACACATGATGTAAGTGTCTATATTAGCCTACTATCAAAATGACTTTAAAAGTCTTATATAAGTGTTATAATGAAAACAACACATGATGTAAGTGTCTATATTACCCTATTATCAAAATGACTTTAAAAGTCTTATATAAGTGTTATAATGAAGGCATCACATGATGTAAGTGTCTATATTAGCTTTGTTAGCCTACTATCAAAATGACTTTAAAAGTCTTATATAAGTGTTATAATGAAGGCAACACATGATGTAAGTGTCTATATTAGCCTACTATCAAAATGACTTTAAAAGTCTTATATAAGTGTTATAATGAAGGCAACACATGATGTAAGTGTCTATATTAGCCTACTATCAAAATGACTTTAAAAGTCTTATATAAGTGTTATAATGGAAACAACACATGATGTAAGTGTCTATATTAGTTATATTAGCCTACTATCAAAATGGATTTAAAAGTATTATAGAAGTGTTATAATGAAGGCAACACATGATGTAAGTGTCTATATTAGCTATATTAGCCTACTATCAAAATGACTTTACAAGTCTTATATAAGTGTTATAATGAAGACAACACATGATGTAAGTGTCTATATTAGCTATATTAGCCTACTATCAAAATGACTTTAAAAGTCTTATATACGTGTTATAATGAAGGCAACACATGATGTAAGTGTCTATATTAGCCTACTATCAAAATGGATTTACAAGTCTTATATAAGTGTTATAATGAAAACAACACATGATGTAAGTGTCTATATTAGTTATATTAGCCTACTATCAAAATGGATTTAAAAGTATTATATAAGTGTTATAATGAAAACAACACATGATGTAAGTGTCTATATTAGCTATGTTAGCCTACTATCAAAATGACTTTAAAAGTCGTATATAAGTGTTATAATGAAGGCAACACATGATGTAAGTGTCTATATTAGCCTACTATCAAAATGACTTTAAAAGTCTTATATAAGTGTTATAATGAAGGCAACACATGATGTAAGTGTCTGTATTAGCCTACTATCAAAATGGATTTAAAAGTCTTATATAAGTGTTATAATGAAGGCAACACATGATGTAAGTGTCTATATTAGCCTACTATCAAAATGACTTTAAAAGTCATATATAAGTGTTATAATGAAGGCAACACATGATGTAAGTGTCTGTATTAGCCTACAATCAAAATGGATTTAAAAGTCTTATATAAGTGTTATAATGAAGGCAACACATGATATAAGTGTCTATATTAGATATATTAGCCTACTATCAAAATGGATTCAAAAGTATTATATAAGTGTTATTATGAAAACAACACATGATGTAAGTGTCTATATTAGCTATATTAGCCTACTATCAAAATGACTTTAAAAGTCTTATATAAGTGTTATAATGAAGGCAACACATGATGTAAGTGTCTGTATTAGCTATGTTAGCCTACTATCAAAATGACTTTAAAAGTATTATATAAGTGTTATAATGAAGGCAACACATGATGTAAGTGTCTGTATTAGCCTACAATCAAAATGGATTTAAAAGTCTTATATAAGTGTTATAATGAAGGCATCACATGATGCAAGTGTCTATATTAGCTATGTTAGCCTACTATTAAAATGACTTTAAAAGTCTTATATAAGTGTTTTAATGAAGGCAACACATGATGTAAGTGTCTATATTAGCCTACTATCAAAATGACTTAAAAAGTCTTATATAAGTGTTATAATGGAAACAACACATGATGTAAGTGTCTATATGAGCTATGTTAGCCTACTATCAAAATGACTCTAAAAGTCTTATATAAGTGTTATAATGAAGGCAACACATGATGTAAGTGTTTATATTAGCGATATTAGCCTACTATCAAAATGACTTTAAAAGTCTTAAATAAGTGTTATAATGAAGGCAACCCATGATGTAAGTGTCTATATTAGCTATATTAGCCTACTATCAAAATGGATTTAAAAGTATTATATAAGTGTTATAATGAAAACAACACATGATGTAAGTGTCTATATTAGCTTTGTTATCCTACTATCAAAATGACTTTAAAAGTCTTATATAAGTCTTATAATGGAAACAACACATGATGTAAGTGTCTATATTAGCCTACTATCAAAATGATTTTAAAAGTCTTATATAAGTGTTATAATGAAAACAACACATGATGTAAGTGTCTATATTAGCCTACTATCAAAATGACTTTAAAAGTCTTATATAAGTGTTATAATGGAAACAACACATGATGTAAGTGTCTATATTAGCCTACTATCAAAATGATTTTAAAAGTCTTATATAAGTGTTATAATGAAAACAACACATGATGTAAGTGTCTATATTATTTATATTAGCCTACTATCAAAATGGATTTAAAAGTCTTATAGAAGTGTTATAATGAAAACAGCACATGATGTAAGTGTCTATATTAGCTGTTAGCCTACTATCAAAATGACTTTAAAAGTATTATATAAGTGTTATAATGTAGACAACACATGATGTAAGTGTTTATATTAGCTCTATTAGCGTACTATCAAAATGACTTTAAAAGTCTTATATAAGTGTTATAATGAAGGCAACACATGATGTAAGTGTCTATATTAGCCTACTATCAAAATTACTTTAAAAGTCTTATATAAGTGTTATAATGGAAACAACACATGATGTAAGTGTCTATATGAGCTATGTTAGCCTACTATCAAAATGACTTTAAAAGTCTTATATAAGTGTTATAATGAAGACAACATATGATGTAAGTGTCTATATTAGCCTACTATCAAAATGGAATTAAAAGTCTTATATAAGTGTTATAATGGAAACAACACATGATGTAAGTGTCTATATTAGCTATGTTAGCCTACTATCAAAATTACTTTAAAAGTCTTATATAAGTGTTATAATGAAGACAACACATGATGTAAGTGTCTGTATTAGCTATATTAGCCTACTATCAAAATGGATTTAAAAGTATTATATAAGTGTTATAATGAAAACAACACATGATGTAAGTGTCTATATTAGCTATATTAGCCTACTATCAAAATGACTTTAAAAGTCTTATATAAGTGTTATAATGAAAACAACACATGATGTAAGTGTCTATATTAGCCTACTATCAAAATGGATTTAAAAGTCTTATATAAGTGTTATAATGAAAACAACACATGATGTAAGTGTCTATATTAGCCTACTATCAAAATGACTTTAAAAGTCTCATAGAAGTGTTATAATGGAAACAACACATCATGTAAGTGTCTATATTATTTATATTAGCCTACTATCAAAATGGATTTAAAAGTCTTATATAAGTGTTATAATGAAAACAACACATGATGTAAGTGTCTATATTAGCTGTTAGCCTCAAGTCTGTGCTGCCCTGCTTAGGCTGCTGCCCCCGCGACCCGACCTCGGATAAGCGGAAGAAGATGGATGGATGGATGGATGAAATTTGAGGATAACCCATTTTTAAATACACTCCAAGAACTCAGATAACAAGTGAAACTCTGAATCAATGAACGAGCATAACAGTCGAATATCATCTGCATAGAAATGATAAGAAACATTTTTGACAAAACTGATCAACCGCCCAAGTATGCAAGGAACGTGCTATTGGTACAAATGCGATGTGGCTATTTTTCCCATAAATACCCCAAAGCATGGGTGTAAATGTGTATAAACGTGCCAGTACAGGCAAGTGAGGTTCAGTGTAACTGGGATTTTTTTCCTTAGTTTAATGATTTTGTGGACTGTTAATTCCGATCTCTTCGTTAGATTATTCCAAGAACCTACAGATGGCTTTGTTTGCATTCCGATCCTGATGCTATTAAAAAAAAACAACCACGTTTTATGGATGCACTTTGCTTTGTCTAATAAAACACATCCAACTGGAACAAAACATGCTTTTTACTTCCCATGCCGCTCTTTTTTTGTTTGTTATTATTGTTTTCATTTTATGACACTGAACTGTAAGCACCATGTTTAATTGGCCATTTCTGTTCAGTGGACATTGGACATAAATGTTAACGCGCAACTTTTAAATTAAAGATGCAAGGCGTTACAATTCCAGTGAGTGACACTCCAATGAACAATTTAACCTCCCGTGTTTTAGCATTTCATTTTCTAATGAAATAAATCGAGCAAAAACAAATATCCACTGCAAAGGATGCTGGTTGTTAGAGGATAAAGTGTACAATATGACCTTCGCTGAACAAGTTCTTGGAAGACTTTAACAAAGTCCATTCAGCCAGAAGGACATTTGTTTGAGGTCAGAGAACAGTTTCTTCACGAATAAACACCATCCATCCATCGACCTAAGCAGAGTAGCCCAGACTTCCCTCTCCCCAGCCACTTCGTCCAGCTCTTTCCGGGGGATCCCGAGGCGTTCCCAGGCCAGCCGGGAGACATAGTCTTCCCAACGTGTCTTGGGCCTTCCCCGTGGCCTCCTACCGGTCGGACGTACCCTAAACACCTTCCTAGGGAGGCGTTCGGGTGGCATCCTGACCAGATGCCCGAACCACCTCATCTGGCTCCTCTCCATGTGGAGGAGCAGCTTTACTTTGAGTTCCTCCCATATGACAGAGCTTCTCACCCTATCTCTAAGGGAGAGACCCACCACCCGGCGGAGGAAACTCATTTCGGCCGCTTGTACCCGTGATCTTGTCCTTTCAGTCATAACCCAAAGCTCATGACCATAGGTGAGGATGGGAACGTAGATCGACCGGTAAATTGAGAGCTTTGCCTTCTGGCTCAGCTCCTTCTTCACCACAACGGATCGATACAGCATCCGCATTACTGAAGACGCCGCACCGATCTCACCATCCACTCTTCCCTCACTCATGAACAAGACTCTGAGGTACTTGAACTCCTCCACTTGGGGAAGGGTCTCCTCCCCAACCCAGGGATGGCACTAAACCCTTTTCTGGGCAAGAACCATGGACTCGGACTTGGAGATGCTTATTCTCATCCCAGTCGCTTCACACTCGGCTGCGAACCGATCCAGTGAGAGCTGAAGATCCTGGCCAGATGAAGCCATCAGGACCACATCATCTGCAAAAAGCAGAGACCTAATCCTGGAGCCATCAAACCGGATCCCCTCAACGCCTAGAAATTCTGTTCATAAAAGTTATGAACAGAATGGGTGACAAAGGGTAGCCTTGGCGGAGTCCAACCCTCACTGGAAAACGTGTCCGGCTTACTGCCGGCAATGCGGACCAAGCTCTGGCACTGATCATACAGTGAGCGGACCGCCATACCCCATACTCTCTGAGCACTCCCCACAGGACTTCCCCAGGGACACGGTCGAATGCCTTCTCCAAGTCCACAAAGCACATGTAGACTGGTTGGGCAAACTCCCATGCACCCTCAAGGACCCTGCCGAGACTATAGAGCTGGTCCACAGTTCCACGACCAGGACGAAAACCACACTGGACGTGACTGAAAGGTCACATTCTGCAGAAGAAAGACTTTGATAAAAACCTATGTGCATTAAAACTTTGTTAAAAACGGCACGACTTCCACAATTGTATATTGCTACTATGGTACATTTTGTATCTACTTTATACCTTTTGTTTTCGCAATCCAAGATTGCAAGTTGTCCTTTTGCACGGATAGAAAAGTACAACTTCAGCACAATTGATACTAACTATAGCAACGGCCTTTAAGCATAAGAGTTGTGTGATAACGTATACATAATTATTCTAACAAACCAGTTGTACTGGGATCAAAACATAGGACGATATGCAAATGCATGTTTGGATTCTGTTAATATTGATTAAAAAAAGTATAACAATTGTTCAAAAAGTGTGAAAAAAACTTTGAAATGGAGTTAGGTGGGGAATTAAAATCCAATGTAGCCTGTAAAGAACTGCCTTATCGTACATGATCACCATCTCTAGTTCAGTACTTTGAAGTTCTAGACAACAAATTCACCCATCTCAGCTTCATAACAATCTTTGAGTGAATCAAAAGCATATTTTCTAATTTTGACAATTGTTTATTTTGCAGCAATATCCTGTCTGACACTATGACCGAACCAAACCTTTCAGTTTTAGTCTCTGCAAAAGCCCAAAGTCACAAATGCTGGCAGTCGAGCTGTTGGCTGGCGTCCAGTGAGCAGCTGTTCCTCCGCACATCAGCATTAATGCCCAATATTTCATTAATCAGCTTTAAAGATGATCCTATTTAAACTGTTTTGCTTCCCCACTAGTGTGCGGGGGTGAAAGGTCACGGGTTTGGCTCAGGTCCTGCATCCACACCTCTGAAGGGTGAGGGTGACGGGGCTCCAGTCACCATCAGGCTGGAGTGCTCAGGCGGTGTTTATTTTGCAGAGACTGCAGTGCGACAACAACAAACATACTTGAGACCTCCAATTTCGGGAGGTGGGGGGTGGGTGCGGGGGGCGTGGTTGGGGGCGTGGTTAAGAGGGGAGGAGTATATTTACAGCTAGAATTCACCAAGTCAAGTATTTCATATATATATATATATATACATATATATATATATAACAGCTACCAACCATTCACGAAACCCAACACAACACTCCAATACGTGCACCATGGCAGCAACCACCCACCCACCACCACGAAAAGAATACCTACCGGAATCAATAAAAGGCTATCGATGCTGTCATCTAGCAAAGCTGAATTTGACCAAGCTACCCCCCGCCCCGTACCAAAAAGCCCTTGATGAAAGCGGATACAATTTCACCCTCACCTATGAACCCACGCCAGGAAACCAGCCAAAAAAGAACAGAAAAACGAAACGACATCATCTGGTACAACCCCCCATACAGCAAAAAACGTCTCAACTAACATTGGACACAAATTCCTCAATCTGATTGACAAACACTTTCCCAAAGACAACACCCTAAGAAAAGTATTCAACAAGAACAACATTAAATTGAGCTACAGCTGCATGAACAATATACGACAAATCATCTCAAACCACAACAAAACAATTGCAAATGAGCCGTCGGCCCCCGGACAGAGCGACTCCAAAACCAACAAAGGCTGTAACTGTCGAAAGAAACCTGATTGCCCTCTCAACGGGGGGTGCTTACAAACATCAGTTGTCTACCAATCTAAGGTAATACGCAAGGACATTAACACATCCGACACATATGTAGGATTAACCGAGGGAGAATTCAAAACCAGATGGAACAATCACAAGGCTTCTTTCAGGAACAAAAACCTGCGAAATACCACAGAACTCAGCAAACACATTTGGGACCTCAAAGACAATAATGTTGAATATTCAATAACATGGCAAATTCTTGCATCCAGCACACCTTACAATAGTGGTAATAAAAGATGCAACCTATGCTTGAAAGAGAAACTGTTTATTATTTACCGTCCAGACCTGTCATCCCTCAACAAGCGCAGCGAAATTGTAACAGCATGCCGCCATAGACGGAAACACCTCCTAGGTAACACATGAGCCAATCACCACGCCCCTACGCCAGCCTGTACCCACCCACTCTGTGCCCTATATAAACCATGGTATGCGAATGCTCCCATTAAAATCTCCTGATGATTGAGGGTACCCCCCCTCATGAAACAGGCCTGTAGAGATGAAATAGTCTTGTGATTTTTTTCCCCACACATACATATATTGCGCTCTACTACGGTATCGAGCACAATTTTTTGGATAACCTTATTAAGACATATATATATATATATATATATATATATATATATATATATATATATATATATATATATATATATATATATATATATATATGTATATATAAAAGAAATACTTGAATTTCAGTGTTCATTTATTTACACATATACACACACATAACACTCATCTACTCATTGTTGAGTTAAGGGTTAACCATGCTGAACACCCTCTCTGATGATGCATTGCTGTGTGGCACGCACAAAAGTGCTTTCATCAAATGCACTAGATGGCAGTATTGTCCTGTTTAAGAGTGTCACAACATTGCTGTTTACGGCAGACGAACTGCTTTACTGTAGACGTTCTTTATATTGTGGGAAAGCGGACTCGGGTCCGCATGGAGCTGGAGGGGGCTTGGCCTCCAGCTCCGCCTGAATTTCGGGAGATTTTCGGGAGAAAATTTGTCCCGGGAGGTTTTCGGGAGAGGCGCTGAATTTCGGGAGTCTCCCGGAAAATCCGGGAGGGTTGGCAAGTATGGCAACAAAGCAACAGCAGAAAAACATCAAAATGGACAAAAACCCAAAAGGGGGAAAAAAAATCAATATCAAAAATGGATTTTTACCGTGGACAATTAAAGGGATCAAAACTGATCCCTGTGGAATGTCCTCCCCGACCACCTCAGGGCCCCACAGACGGTGGATGCGTTGAAAAAATGATTTTTAAAAAAGCTTTCATCTAATTTTAATGAGCAAATCGGGTGATGTTTTTTTAATCAAATTCTCTCTCTCTTTTATTATGTCTTTTAATTTGTAGCACTTTGATATTTGATGTCCAATGAAATAAATAAATAATAATAATAATAAATAAAAGTTATTATTGTTATGATTGAGTTTCACTGGCCCATACCAGTCCGATAAATAATCTGAAAAATCAAAGGAACTAACTCGGGTTGTCTTGAGACAACATTTTCACTTCTGATACGATACCGATTTTGGAGTCTCGAGTGTTGTCCGATACAGATCTTAATCTGAGACGATATCAACAGGAACCACAGCACATTCTTGTATTATTTTGTAGTGTTGAATGATAGAAAAGGTTTGATCAAGTGAAATTAGTCAGAAAGAGAACACACAGGTATGAAAAACAAAACCTTAAAGCATTAAAGTACATACTTGTATTTTTATTTGTAATATGGAATTTTAGAAAATATATGATTAAGTGAAGTTACTCAGAAAACAATTTTATGACTGATAACACTAACCTAATGTCTTTCCCGGGATGCAACGGAAAGTTGGCTCGGGCGAGACGGGAATGAAGGTACATGATTTATTTAATACATAAAAAAAAAGTGCAAACGAAAAGCGCGCACAGTGGCGGAGAACAAACTATGAAACCAAAAGACTATAGCAAAAAAAGTACAAACGAAAAACACGCACAGTGGCGGAGAACAAACTATGAAACCAAAAGACTATAGCATTAATAAACAAAAACTTACTTGGCTTGGACAAAAGTAGCAGCATGCAGGATGAACATGAAAACAAGTGTCATAAATGTGAGGATGTCACCAGAAAGACAAACTGACAAACAATGAACTTAAATACTACAGACATGATTAACGAAAACAGGTGCGTGACTCAAAACGTGAAACAGGTGCGTGACGTGACAGGTGAAAACTAATGGGTTGCTATGGTGACAAGAGTGCACAATGAATCCAAACGTGGAACAGGTGAAACTAATGGGGTAATCATGGAAACAAGACAAGGGAGTGAAAAGCCAGAAACTAAAGAGTCCTATAACTAAACAAAACATGACTTAAAACAAAACATGATTACACAGACAATGACACCTAAAAGCAGATTTAAGAGTAGAGTTGATTTCTGTTTGGGCAACACTTAGTAGCTACACGAATTCATTAAATTAAGATCATGGTGCAGTAATTTCAATAATGCAGACACATTTGTTACTGGATGCTTTCTAACGCTTAGAGACATTTTCTGGAGGTTTTTGCAACAATTATTTGATGCTTGTTTATATTGACACATGTGGTATTTTAGACAGCAATAATGTTCAATTGAGGACACTTATTACATAGGTGTACCTTCTGTGCTATTGTATGCTTAGCTGTTGTGTAGCTGATGGCTCCTAATTGCCTATTGCTTGAATTCCATGATGTGACTTCTGACCGGAAGTGGTGGCCAACCAAGCCAAGATGGCTGATGTCTGAACTATCAGAGTACGCAAGGGGCCTAAAGCTTCCTGCAAAAAAAAGGATTATCTGTTGGTCGAGTTCCCAGACATGTCGCACTATCTGGTGCTCCAGACATTATTCTACACGGCAAAACAGATGAAAACTTGGAAAAGGATGGAAGTCTACAACTTCTTTGTGTGTGGTTGGGTCAAGGAAATCGGTATCAAGACTCTACCGGACAAATATGCATGGTATTGGCTCGGGTAAGGTTGCATTTCATGAGTTTTCTTAGCGCTTACAGCCATGTACGCATGTTTTTCCTTCCATCCATCCATCCATCTTCTTCCGCTTATCCGAGGTCGGGTCGCGGGGGCAGCAGCCTAAGCAGGGAAGCCCAGACTTCCCTCTCCCCAACCACTTCGTCCAGCTCCTCCCGGGGGATCCCGAGGCGTTCCCAGGCCAGCCGGGAGACATAGTCTTCCCAACGTGTCCTGGGTCTTCCCCGTGGCCTCCTACCGGTCGGACGTGCCCTAAACACCTCCCGAGGGAGGCGATCGGGTGGCATCCTGACCAGATGCCCGAACCACCTCATCTGGCTCCTCTCGATGTGGAGGAGCAGCGGCTTTACTTTGAGCTCCCCCCGGATGACAGAGCTTCTCACCCTATCTCTAAGGGAGAGCCCTGCCACCCGGCGGAGGAAACTCATTTCGGCCGCTTGTACCCGTGATCTTGTCCTTTCGGTCATAACCCAAAGCTCATGACCATAGGTGAGGATGGGAACGTAGATCGACCGGTAAATTGAGAGCTTTGCCTTCCGGCTCAGCTCCTTCTTCACCAATTTTGGCGGTCCGCTCCCTGTATGATCAGTGTCAGAGCTTGGTCCGCATTGCCGGCAGTAAGTCGGACCCGTTTCCAGTGAGGGTTGGACTCCGCCAAGGCTGCCCTTTGTCACCAATTCTGTTCATAACTTTTATGGACAGAATTTCTAGGCGCAGTCAAGGCGTTGAGGGGATCTGGTTTGGTGGCTGCAGGATTAGATCTCTGCTTTTTGCAGATGATGTGGTCCTGATGGCTTCATCCGGCCAGGATCTTCAGCTCTCATTGGATCGGTTCGCAGCCGAGTGTGAAGCGACTGGGATGGGAATCAGCACCTCCAAATCCGAGTCCATGGTTCTCGCCCGGAAAAGGGTGGAGTGCCATCTCCGGGTTGGGGAGGAGATCTTCCCCCAAGTGGAGGAGTTCAAGTACCTCGGAGTCTTGTTCACGAGTGAGGGAAGAGTGGATCGTGAGATCGACAGGCGGATAGGTGCGGCGTCTTCAGTAATGCGGACACTGTATCGATCCGTTGTGGTGAAGAAGGAGCTGAGCCGGAAGGCAAAGCTCTCGATTTACTGGTCGATCTACGTTCCCATCCTCACCTATGGTCATGAGCTTTGGGTCATGACCGAAAGGACAAGATCACGGGTACAAGCGGCCGAAATGAGTTTCCTCCGCCGAGTGGCGGGGCTCTCCCTTAGAGATAGGGTGAGAAGCTCTGTCATCCGGGGGGAGCTCAAAGTAAAGCCGCTGCTCCTCCACATCGAGAGGAGCCAGATGAGGTGGTTCGGGCATCTGGTCAGGATGCCACCCGATCGCCTCCCTCGGGAGGTGTTTCGGGCACGTCCGACCGGTAGGAGGCCACGGGGAAGACCCAGGACACGTTGGGAAGACTATGTCTCCCGGCTGGCCTGGGAACGCCTCGGAATCCCCCGGGAAGAGCTGGACGAAGTGGCTGGGGAGAGGGAAGTCTGGGCTTCCCTGCTTAGGCTGCTGCCCCCGCGACCCGACCTCGGATAAGCGGAAGAAGATGGATGGATGGATGGATGAGGGTATGTGTGTGAATGTGTTGCCACTCTTTAGGCCAGGGTCTAGTTCATCAGCTCCACAGCTTGTCCTAGAACATTTCCAATACGTACAGTCTGTATATATTATTTTGCTCTCGGTACCGAACAAGGATTCTCTCACTTGTCCTGTGGAGCAGAAGAGAGTGAGCACTTTAAATAAAGCAAAGTGAATTTCCTTGTTCTTGGGATGGAGCAGTCCAACTGTTACAAACCTCTGTCTCCTCCTATTATGTGTCTTTTTTATTTTATTTTTGGCTTCAAGTGTTCTCCATTTATGTTTTTTAATCAAGAATCGTATTTGTCCATTGCTCTTTTTGCACCAGTTCACTTGTTCTTTTGTGTACATGCAGTACTTATCACTCCATAAGCCTCACATCTATATCTCTTATTCAAATCTGCTCCCCCGAGTTAAGGTTTAACACCACCCCGTGTTTAACCACCACAGGAACAAAGCAACATCATATCGCTGTGTGATGATCCAGAACATGAAAAGGCTTTTACACTCCCACTGAATATCAAACAGAATGATGCAGCCAGAGGACGAGCCCGTGAGCAAACAAACTTGGTGCGTACAAGAGCACCAAACAATCACTTTTAATGTTTTTTTTTCAAAAACATATGTCAACTCTGACCAACATTAAAACAAAGTAGCTTAGTTGTCACGGCGTGGGCTCGAACCCGCTTTTCTCCGGCAGCTGGGTCTGCCAGCCAGGGGCGCCGCTAGGGATTTTGGGCCCCATGAAAAGAATATTTACAGGGCCCCCAACACAGTGTCATTATTTTTTCTGTATTATAATTTCATCATCATTAGGGGCCTCTCTGGGCCCCCCTC
>NC_084567.2:42247500-42262500 GCF_033978685.3 Nerophis lumbriciformis
AAGTCCTGCATTTTGAGTTTCGAGTCCTTTCAAGTCCTTTTAACCACAGACTAATATATTAACACAGATTGTGTATGCTTTTCAAACGCTGTATTTATTTATTAAAACAAGTGCATTTTAAATTGCAGGAAAGAAAATTGTGCTGACATTGCACTTTATAATAGCACTATTAACCAGTCATTTTAAACATTAACTCATTCCTTTACAGAACAAACACATTGAAAAATAAAGTGCAAATGTACTTATTTGTACAAAAGTGTTAACATTGAAAAAACATGACATATACGTGAACATAACAAAAAAGTTGTACTTTTTATATGTCAGGGCCCTATGCTGCATTGCATTTGCAAAAGACCTAATTAGCCAAGAGTCTGTCAGTCATTTGTGCACGATGGGGGCGTAGTATGATGCCACCATGGCTGAAAACTCGCTCCACTGGAGCACTGGAGGCAGGCACTGCCAAGACTCTCATGGCCACTCGGAACAGTGAAGGAAGAGTCTTCATGTTCAATGCCCAGAACAAAAGGGGGGAGAGAGTTGTTTTGGGTTGGTGCACTACTTGTAAGTGTATCTTGTGTTTTTTATGTTGATTTAATTAAAAAAAGAAAAGAAAAAAAAAAAAATTCTTGTGCGGCCCGATACCAATCGATCCACGGACCAGTACCGGGCCGCGGCCCGGTGGTTGGGCACCACTGAGGTAAACAACCAACAGTATGTCATAAAGCTAGCTAAAACGGTACACATATTCATAATATAGTATACATTTTAACTGACCTTTATTTGACTATTTTTGTCTTTTTTTAGGTGGCTAAAATACGCGGTGCTGCTGACCGCCGTCTAACGTTACGTGTGATATATTGACTAACGTAACCCTGCTTGAAAAAAATCACTGAACAAAAAGTATGAATAAGGTAGTGAACTGCAACAGATTCCCGTGTTTGCAATAACGTTATAACGTTAGCAGTGAGTTTACAGCCTCACTGATTTAACTACACAGCAAATAAAAGTCACGTTACTTAGCCAATAAACGTTATCTTACATTCAAAACTTACCGTTCTTTGTGCAACTTCAAATGCCGGACGAAGTTGGAAGTTGTTCCCTCTCCATCAGTCATTTTGGAACCGCATGTGTTGCATACTGCAACCCGTTTTGTGTTAACCACCTCGTAATTTTTATACCCAAACAAAATTATTTTAGGTATCATTTTTTGTTCGCTGGCGTGTGGTTTGGACATGTCTTCTTCGTTGGTTGTCCTGCAATTTGATTGGATGAATGCTGTGTGATGAAAACAAAGTAGATCTAATTTGATTGGCTGTTGTACTGAGAGCACACCAGCTGACACACGCAACGCTGATAGACAAGTACACAATGAAAAATACGGAGCGCTCCCGAATAACTTTTTCATCTTTGGGTTTTGGGGAAAGTAGCAAGTCATGTCAAGTCATGTCAATTCAAAAGGCTCAAGTCCAAGTGAAGTCACAAGTCATTGATGTTAAAGTCTAAGTCGAGTTGCAAGTCTTTTTACATTTTGTCAAGTCGAGTCTAAAGTCATCAAATTCATGACTCGAGTCTGACTCGAGTCCAAGTCATGTGACTCGAGTCCACACCTCTGCCAATCCCCCCCTACGATATAGTGCTACCTCGGCTTTTGATTCAAGGTGGGTATCGTTTGCATTTGAATCAATACTAATACCAAATCTGTTCTAAAAACGGTGCTGAACGGGTTCTTAAAAAATGAAAAACGTGCACATTTGCGTAAAATGTGCATGTATTTAGTTTCATGGAATTCTGTTACATTCAAGTTGAACAAACTTGTATTTCAAACAACTATACAATTCTCCAAAGGCTTATTGGCCACATGTGTGGACAGCACCTTTTAGCTCTTGTTTCCAAAATTGTGTACACTACTGAATTGGGGTCTCATGGCCACTTATGTGGACACTTAATAATAATAATAATAATAATAATAACTGGGATTTATATAGCGCTTTTCTAAGTACCCAAAGTCGCTTTACATGTAGAACCCATCAATCATTCACACCTGGTGGTGGTAAGCTACTTTCATAGCCACAGCTGCCCTGGGGTAGACTGACGGAAGCGTGGCTGCAATTTGCGCCAACGGCCCCTCCGACCACCACCTCATTCAATTCACCGGTGTGAGTGGCACCGGGGGCAAAGGGTGAAGTGTCCCGCCCAAGGACACAACGGCAGCGATTTTTGGATGGTAAGAGGCGGGGGAGCGAACCTGCAACCCTCAGGTTTCTGGCACGGTTGCTCTACCCACTACGCCATGCCGCCCCTTATACTGCCATCTGGTGGTGTCAAAAGAGTATAACATACAATGTAATTTTGAAGCATGCCACTAAACATGAAGCACACGTTTGTGTACTTATGGACTAAGTACATCATATCAAAAGATGGTTCTTAGTTTTTATACTAATTAGGGTCCAATAAGCCCAAATAGCAAAGATAAATAAAAAAAACATGTAAATAAACAGCTTGGGCCTTAAGAGGTTAATCCTATGAATAAATGAAAATTTAGGAAGACATTGAAACATAAGACATGAATTCAAATTGTTATCGTTATTGCAGAAATCCATCCATCCATCCATCCATCTTCTTCCGCTTATCCGAGGTCGGGTCGCGGGGGCAGCAGCTTAAGCAGGGAAGCCCAGACTTTCCTCTCCCCAGCCACTTCGTCCAGCTCCTCCCGGGGGATCCCGAGGCGTTCCCAGGCCAGCCGGGAGACATAGTCTTCCCAACGTGTCCTGGGTCTTCCCCGTGGCCTCCTACCGGTTGGACGTGCCCTAAACACCTCCCGAGGGAGGCGTTCGGGTGGCATCCTGACCAGATGCCCGAACCACCTCATCTGGCTCCTCTCCATGTGGAGGAGCAGCGGCTTTACTTTGAGCTCCCCCCGGATGGCAGAGCTTCTCACCCTATCTCTAAGGGAGAGCCCCGCCACCCGGCGGAGGAAACTTATTTCGGCCGCTTGTACCCGTGATCTTGTCCTTTCGGTCATAACCCAAAGCTCATGACCATAGGTGAGGATGGGAACGTAGATCGACCGGTAAATTGAGAGCTTTGCCTTCCGGCTCAGCTCCTTCTTCACCACAACGGATCGATACAGCGTCCGCATTACTGAAGACGCCGCACCGATCCGCCTGTCGATCTCACGATCCACTTTTCCCTCACTCGTGAACAAGACTCCTAGGTACTTGAACTCCTCCACTTGGGGCAGAGTCTCCTCCCCAACCCGGAGATGGCACTCCACCCTTTTCCGGGCGAGAACCATGGACTCGGACTTGGAGGTGCTGATTCTCATCCCAGTCGCTTCACACTCGGCTGCGAACCGATCCAGTGAGAGCTGAAGATCCTGGCCAGATGAAGCCATCAGGACCACATCATCTGCAAAAAGCAGAGACCTAATCCTGCAGCCACCAAACCAGAGCCCCTCAATGCCTTGACTGCGCCTAGAAATTCGGTCCATAAAAGTTATGAACAGAATGGGTGACAAAGGGCAGCCTTGGCGGAGTCCAACCCTCACTGGAAACGTGTCCGACTTACTGCCGGCAATGCGGACCAAGCTCTGACACTGATCGTACAGGGAGCGGACCGCCACAATCAGACAATCCGATACCCCATACTCTCTGAGCACTCCCCACAGGACTTCCCGAGGGACACGGTCGAATGCCTTCTCCAAGTCCACAAAGCACATGTAGACTGGTTGGGCAAACTCCCATGCACCCTCAAGGACCCTGCCCAGAGTATAGAGCTGGTCCACAGTTCCACGACCAGGACGAAAACCACACTGTTCCTCCTGAATCCGAGGTTCGACTATCCGGCGTAGCCTCCTCTCCAGTACACCTGAATAGACTTTACCGGGAAGGCTGAGGAGTGTGATCCCACGATAGTTGGAACACACCCTCTGGTTCCCCTTCTTAAAGAGAGGAACCACCACCCCGGTCTGCCCGGTCTGGTGTTATTGCAGAAAAAAAAAACATATAAAAAAACTACTTTCTTTGACTTGTAATGTTTGATGCTCTTAAGTCCCAGTGTTCATGAACGCAATCTCGCTAGCTGCTACTCTCATTGGTGCATAATGAAGAAGTGTTGTTCTTTCATCTACAGTAGAACACACTCAAGGCTATATTGGGTGTAAAGGTGACTATATGAGTGTTATTCCATGTTTACAATGCTCTAATAATGTGAAAAATATGTATTTTCTTGTAATTATGAAATATGTGATTTATTCATATTATTCCTTCCGCACCGGAATTTGTTTACGACGGCCATTTCCTGTGCCAATTAACCTCAAAATAAGAGTAACGACTGTACAAATCTTTTAATGGTCAAAATAAGATGTTGTTATGTTATTATGTAGCTTTTTGTATTCTTTTCTGAACAGGGACATACATCCATTTATTTGTACATACGCATTTCTAAAGCTATAAAAGCCCCATTAAAGGAGTGTAATTAGGCCACTAATGTGTGTGTGTGAGGTCCAAAAGTCCAGATTGCAGCCCAGTCACCCTTTTTAGGTGCGCAGATGTGAAGTACTCGACTGTAAGTTATTGATGCCACGTGTTGTTTCCTGCTCCTTTAATCTATTTATTAGTGAAATGTCGGACGAATATACAACACCGCCAGATATTGAGCAGACAGAAACAACTTTGATTTGGGAACTGAAGCAGCCGCCTTGGCAGGGGTTCCGGAGAGGGTTGTAAGCCAGAAACATGCTATTTTTTTTCTCTGTGTACTACAACATACGTACGGACTACCGCAGGGGTGTGTCAGTCCATCGCCAGCCCTGACGAGCCACCACTTAATTAAAAGCTACATTTTCAACATACTAGCAATCCTTTAATAAAAAAATATAAAATGGAAAAAATAATTCCCGTTTAAAGACCCAAATACAAACAAAAACAAAAACAGAACAAAAATGCAAAAATGTGTCATGACTTGGTCCTGGGTGTTTGCTTTTCCGGAATGCAACGGAAAGTTGGCTCGGGCGAGACGGGAATGTGAGTACATGATTTATTTAATATATTAAAAAAAAGTACAAACGAAACGAAAAACTTTGAAACCAAAAGACTATAGCATTAATAAACAAAAACTTACTTGGCTTGGACAAAAATAGTAGCATGAAGGATGGACATGAAAAACAAGTGTCAGGAATGGACAGAGCATAAATGTGAGGGTGTCGTCAGAACGACAAACTGAAAACAATGAACTTAAATATTATGGACATGATTAACGAAAACAAGTGCGTGACTCAAAACGTGAAACAGGTGCGTGACGTGACAGGTGAAAAACTAATGGTTGCTATGGTGACAAAACAAAAGTGCACAAAAAGTCCAAAAACAAAACCGAACATGAATGAAACAAAAACATGATCACACAGACATGACAAAATGTATATTATCATTAAAAAGATTAAACTGCAACTAGAACATGTCAGGTCAAATGCATTTTGTTTTAAACAAAACAAACATTTTTAAATCTGTTTTAATTAGAAATAAATGTTTTATTTAAGGGTGTACCAAATTTGTCCTTTCTGTTGTGACACTGATATTAGAGCTTTGACTATTGGCCGATAACAATGTTGATCCGATACAATATTAGCATGAATCATACATAATCGGTTTGATCTAGGGATGTCCGATAATGGCTTTTTTCCGATATCCGATTTTCCGATATTGTCCAACTCTTTAATTACCGATGCCGATATCAACCGATACCGATACCAACAGATATATGCAGTCGTAGAATTAACACATTATTATGCTTAATTTTGACAACCAGGTATGGTGAAGATAAGGTACTTTTTTTAAAACAAATTATAAAATAAGATACATTAAAAACATTTTCTTGAATAAAAAAGAAAGTAAAACAATATAAAAACAGTTACATAGAAACTGGTGTCATGACTTGGTCCTGAGTGTTTGCTTTTCCGAGATGCAACGGAAAGTTGGCTCGGGCGAGACGGGAATATGAGTACATTTTTTTATTTAAAGACTATAAATACAAAACAAGGAAGTAAACAAAAGGCGCGCACAATGGCGGAGAACAAACTATGAAACCAAACACTTGCACAAAGGCAAAAACTATGAACAACAAAAAAACACTAACTGTGGCAATAATAAACAAAACTTACTTGGCATGGACAAAAACGGCATGAAAAAGCGCAGCAAGGGTCATAAGTGTGTGGAGAGTATAAATGCGGGGGATGTCGTCAGAACGACAAACTGAAAACAATGAACTTAAATACTATAGACATGATTAACGAAAACAGGTGCGTGACTCAAAACGTGAAACAGGTGCGTGACGTGACAGGTGAAAACTAATGGTTGGTATGGTGACAAAACAAAACAAAAAGTCCAAAAACAAAACCGAACATGAATTAAACAAAACATGATCACACAGACATGACAACTGGTAATTAATGCAAATTAGTAAAATTAACTGTTAAAGGTTAGTACTATTGGTGGAGCAGCAGCACACACAATCATGTGTGCTTACGGACTGTATCCCTTGCAGACTGTATTGATATATATTGATATATAATGTAGGAACCACAATATTAATAACAGAAAGAAACAACCCTTTTGTGTGAATGAGTGTAAATGGGGGAGGGAGATTTTTGGGTTGGTGCACTAATTGTAAGTGTATCTTGTGTTTTTATGTTGATTTAATAAAAATACAAAAAACAAACAAACAAACAAAAAAAAAAGGATACCGATAATAAAAAAAAACGATACCGATAATTTCCGATATTACATTTTAAAGCATTTATCTCGGATTTCAGCGGCTTAAGCGAAATTGAAGAAGAAACTGAAGCTATCGAGCCATATCGGTTTGAACCGTATGCAAGCGAAAACGACGAAAACGACACGACAGCCAGCGACACGGGAGAAAGCGAGGACGAATTCGGCGATCGCCTTCTAACCAACGATTGGTATGTGTTTGTTCTTAAGTGTTGTAATGTTTTTAAGCTAAATTATTGGTAAACACAGTTTATGTATCATAATTTACGTAAAACCGCGAGTAATGAATAAAGTTTTCATCAATTAATATATTCTGTAGACATACCCTCATCCTCTCTCTTTTCCTGAAAGCTGATCTGTCCAGTTTTGGAGTTGATGTCAGCAGGCCAGGGAAGCTAGGGGGTGTGAGCCAAGACATCCAGGGGGTTTAGCTCGCTCGTCTGCAGGAACAAACTGCCGCCATTGCTTGCCGTGCTACCGAGGTCCTTTGTCCCTGAATACCTCACACACTCCGGCAGATTCAATGGGGGTCTGGCGGCAGATTTCTTTGACTTTATCGTTGGAAATGCATCTGCTTTGAGTGTCGCAGGATATCCACACATTCTTGCCATCTCTGTCGTAGCATAGCTTTCGTCGGTAAAGTGTGCGGAACAAACGACTGACCATTTTCGTCGGCTTTCCCCACACCCTCGTATTTTGAACAAATTTCGTCCAATTTCTTGCCACTTTGGCATCTTTGGGCCACTGGTGCAACTTGAATCCGTCCCTGTTCGTGTTGTTACACCCTCCGACAACACACCGACGAGGCATGATGTCTCCAAGGTACGGAAAACAGTCGAAAAAACGAAAAATAAAAGAGCTGATTTGATTACGTGTTTGTAATGTGTTTGAGAAAATGGCGGATTGCTTCCCGATGTGACGTCAAAATTCACCCATTTAGAGTTCGGAAATCGGTAAAAAAAATATATGGTCTTTTTTCTGCAACATCAAGGTATATATTGACGCTTACATAGGTCTGGTGATAATGTTCCCCTTTAAGCATCGTCCCAAAGGATGTGCGTCTGCATTCCATCCATCCATCTTCTTCCGCTTATCCGAGGTCGGGTCGCGGGGGCAGCAGCCTAAGCAGGGAAGCCCAGACTTCCCTCTCCCCAGCCACTTCGTCCAGCTCCTCCCGGGGGATCCCGAGGCGTTCCCAGGCCAGCCGGGAGACATAGTCTTCCCAACGTGTCCTGGTTCTTCTCCGCGGCCTCCTACCGGTCGGACGTGCCCTAAACACCTCCCTAGGGAGGCGTTCGGGTGGCATCCTGACCAGATGCCCGAACCACCTCATCTGGCTCCTCTCGATGTGGAGGAGCAGCGGCTTTACTTTGAGCTCTTCCCGGATGACAGAGCTTCTCACCCTATCTCTAAGGGAGAGCCCCGCCACCCGGCGGAGGAAACTCATTTCGGCCGCTTGTACCCGTGATCTTGTCCTTTCGGTCATAACCCAAAGCTCATGACCATAGGTGAGGATGGGAACGTAGATCGACCGGTAAATCGAGAGCTTTGCCTTCCGGCTCAGCTCCTTCTTCACCACAACGGATCGATACAGCGTCCGCATTACTGAAGACGCCGCACCGATCCGCCTGTCGATCTCACGATCCACTCTTCCCTCACTCGTGAACAAGACTCCGAGGTACTTGAACTCCTCCACTTGGGGCAAAATCTCCTCCCCAACCCGGAGATGGCACTCCACCCTTTTCCGGGCGAGAACCATGGACTCGGACTTGGAGGTGCTGATTCTCATCCCAGTCGCTTCACACTGCGAACCGATCCAGTGAGAGCTGAAGATCCTGGCCAGATGAAGCCATCAGGACCACATCATCTGCAAAAAGCAGAGACCTAATCCTGCAGCCACCAAACCAGATCCCCTCAACGCCTTGACTGCGCCTAGAAATTCTGTCCATAAAAGTTATGAACAGAATCGGTGACAAAGGGCAGCCTTGGCGGAGTCCAACCCTCACTGGAAACGTGTCCGACTTACTGCCGGCAATGCGGACCAAGCTCTGGCACTGATCATACAGGGAGCGGACCGCCACAATCAGACAGTCCGATACCCCGACTTCCCGAGGGACACCGTCGAATGCCTTCTCCAAGTCCACAAAACACATGTAGACTGGTTGGGCAAACTCCCATGCACCCTCAAGGACCCTGCCGAGAGTATAGAGCTGGTCCACAGTTCCACGACCAGGACGAAGACCACACTGTTCCTCCTGAATCCGAGGTTCGACTATCCGGCGTAGCCTCCTCTCCAGTACACCTGAATAGACCTTACCAGGAAGGCTGAGGAGTGCATTATCCCTTCAAACACATTTATAAAGGCACTGTGTTTATTTCTTACGTCACACGGACAGAAGAGTCAGCGTGAAGTCCAACACGAGAGGATGTGATCCAAAATCCCAAAGTGAACTTGAGGTGACTTTCCCTAGCGCCGTGTCCTTTTCTCCATTTCCATCCATCCATCCATCCATCTTCTTCCGCTTATCCGAGGTCGGGTCGCGGGGGCAGCAGCCTAAGCAGGGAAGCCCAGACTTCCCTCTCCCCAGCCACTTCGTCCAGCTCTTCCTGTGGGACCCCGAGGCGTTCCCAGGCCAGCCGGGAGACATAGTCTTCCCAACGTGTCCTGGGTCTTCCCCGTGGCCTCCTACCGGTCGGACGTGCCCTAAACACCTCCCTAGGGAGGCGTTCGGGTGGCATCCTGACCAGATGCCCGAACCACCTCATCTGGCTACTCTCGATGTGGAGGAGCAGTGGCTTTACTTTGAGCTCCTCCCGGATGGCAGAGCTTCTCACCCTATCTCTAAGGGAGAGCCCCGCCACCCGGCGGAGGAAACTCATTTCGGCCTCTTGTACCCGTGATCTTGTCCTTTCGGTCATAACCCAAAGCTCATGACCATAGGTGAGGATGGGAACGTAGATCGACCGGTAAATTGAGAGCTTTGCCTTCCGGCTCAGCTCCTTCTTCACCACAACGGATCGATACAGCGTCCGCATTACTGAAGACGCCGCATTGATCCGCCTGTCGATCTCACGATCCACTCTTCCCCCACTCATGAACAAGACTCCGAGGTACTTGAACTCCTCCATTTGGGGCAAAATCTCCTCCCCAACCCGGAGATGGCACTCCACCCTTTTCTGGGTGAGAACCATGGACTCGGACTTGGAGGTGCTGATTCTCATCCCAGTGGCTTCACACTCGGCTGAGAACCGATCCAGTGAGAGCTGAAGATCTTGGCCAGATGAAGCCATCAGGACCACATCATCTGCAAAAAGCAGAGACCCTCAACGCCTTGACTGCGCCTAGAAATTCTGTCCATAAAAGTTATGAACAGAATGGGTGACAAAGGGCAGCCTTGGCGGAGTCCAACCCTCACTGGAAACGTGTCCGACTTACTGCCGGCAATGCGGACCAAGCTCTGGCACTGATCATACAGGGAGCGGACTGCCACAATCAGACAGTCCGATACCCCATACTCTCTGAGCACTCCCCATAGGACTTCCCGAGGGACACGGTCGAATGCCTTCTCCAAGTCCACAAAACACATGTAGACTGGTTGGGCAAACTCCCATGCACCCTCAAGGACCCTGCCGAGAGTATAGAGCTGGTCCACAGTTCCACGACCAGGACGAAAACCACACTGTTCCTCCTGAATCCGAGGTTCGACTATCCTCTCCAGTACACCTGAATAGACCTTACCAGGAAGGCTGAGGAGTGCATTATCCCTTCAAACACATTTATAAAGGCACTCTGTTTATTTCTTACGTCACACGGACAGAAGAGTCAGCGTGAAGTCCAACACGAGAGGATGTGATCCAAAATCCCAAAGTGAACTCGAGGTGACTTTCCCTAGCGCCGTGTCCTTTTTCTCCATTTCCTTTCATGCCAAATAAGACAATATACAGGAAGAGAGACGCTCGTCATGTGCATTTCTCCAAGAGACAAACGCCTTCTATCTCCACAAACACACCGGAGCCCACCTTGTGTGTATTCCTCTTTGGGCTTTCCAATTTAAATGCAAATGATCCCAAATCGGACTCCACAAAGACCGAGCGGCAAAAAATCATTTGAGGCGGGCGATGAATTATATATTTTAATTAAGCAGCCAAAGGAATCATGCCTATTCAGCTCTTTTGCCTCCAATAAAGAATGAATAAATACATGTGGGTGGGTGGCGGGGGGGAGGGTGCAGGACTAAACAGTTAGACCAAGGAGAGGAGGAGTTTGGGCAATTGTCTCCATGTGAGCAATCTGAAGCTGTCACATTTCAAAATGGTTTTGTTTGCAGACGGACGCTCTTAAATACCCCCCGCAGTTGCAAGCACACACCCGGACTGAGTCCCACATGGTGATGGATATTGACGGGCCCACCGACACTTAGACAATGATATGGGAGCTGTGATGGCCTGACAAGGGAAGCAATTTTAATTTCACCCCCCCTGTCATCCTCCGCGATATCATCCCTGACGAAATACATATGAGCTGCCAATCACCCAACCGGCCGCTTTGGTGTGACAACACACAATCTTAAGCGTTCATGCAAACTCAAGTCACAAACACGGACACTGAAAGTTAGGACATTCGCAGACGTGGGTAGAGTAGTCAGAAATTATACTCAAGTAAGAGTACTGTTACTTTAGAGATTTATTACTCAAGTAAAAGTAAGGAGTAGTCACCCAAATAAGTAAAAAGTATGTTGTGACAAAACTACTCAAGTACTGAGTAACTGATGAGTAACCTGTTCGTTTAATGATGACGGCAACAAATAATGCACACAAACATAAAAATAGCAACGAGCAAATTCAGAGCCAGGAATATATTTTAAGTAACTAAAACAATAATATATATTAAATAATAAGACATTAACATAAAGACAAATTGAGCCACAATAACTTAACAGCGCCATAGGCTCAGTAGGCAGAGGTTACAAAGGAAAATAACAAGTTAGCCTTTACGCAAACCATAAACTGATAGGTGTGGGCTGCACCTGGGAACACACTGTGCACTTCTGATTGGTGTTTCTATGCATGTGTGTGTGTGTGTGTGTGTGTGTGTGTGTGTGTGTGTGTGTGTGTGTGTGTGTGTGTGTGTGTGTGTGTGTGTGTGTGTGTGTGTGTGTGTCTGTCTATGAGTGTGTTAATAAATGTCCCCACACGATGTACATTTGACAGTGATTCATAGCAGGGAAGTTTGCCAACCCTCCCGAATTTTCCGGGAGACTCCCGAAATTCAGCGCCTCTCCCGAAAACCTCCCGGGACAAATATTCTCCCGAAAATCTACCAATTTTCAGCCGGAGCTGGAGGCCACGCCCCCTCCAGCTCCATGCGGACCTGAGTGAGGACAGCCTTTTTTCATGACGGGAGGACAACAGGGTGACAAGAACTAAATCATCCAGACTAGAGATAAATTGCATTATTATGTTTATCTTACCTAAAAATAAATATATTTATTAATTAAAAAATTAAAAAAATAAATACATTTTTACTATATATTCCTAAAAACATCAATATTAATTGTATTTTTATTTGTATTTTTTCGTGACTCCTTATTACATCCAGCCATAGAATTATACATTAAAATAAACATATTTGAAATAATTGATTTTAAATTATCATAATAATTCATTTAAAATGACTTTAATAATAAAATAAATAAAATAAATAAATAATATTTAATTATTAAAATAATTGCTTGTTTATCAACAACTTTAGCATTTTATTCATTACATTTTGAAACTCTCAGAAGCCAAGTTATGTTATATTCCTTAATATTTATTTATGCAAGTTTGAAGTATCAATTATCTAAACACAGTTTTTTTTGCATATTTTCAGGATGTAGATATCTATATATATATATATATATATTATTTTTATATATATATATATATATATATATATATATATATATATATATATATATATATATATATATATATATATATATAAATAAATAAAAAATAAAAAAATAAATATATATATATATATATATATATATATATATATATATATATATATATATATATATATATAAATAAATAAAAAATAAAAAAATAAATATATATATATATATATATATATATATATATAAATAAATAACAAATAAATAAATAAATATATATATATATATATATATATATATATATATATATATATATATATATATATATATATATATATATATATATATATGTATGAAATACTTAACTTGGTGAATTCTAGCTGTCAATATACTCCTCCCCTCTTAACCACGCCCCCCAACCACGCCCCCCCCGCATTAAAACTACTCTTAGAAGTACAATTTATCCCAAAAGTTACTCAAGTAGATGAAACGCAACAAATCCAGTCGTGAAATTTCCTCGCTCCTAAATATTCCAAAGTCAACTTTATTATAAGAAAAGTGAAGAGTTTGGGAACAACAGCAACTCAGCCACCAAGTGGTAGGGCACGTAAACTGACAGAGAGGGGGTCAGCGGATGCTGAAGCGCATAGTGCAAAGACTTTCTGTACAGTCAGTTGCTACAGTAACCTTCCAATTAGCCCACGTACAGTACGCAGAGAGCTTTTGGAATGGGTTTCCATGGTTGGCCAGCTGCATCTAAGCCATACATTACCAAGTCCAATGCAAAGCGTGGGATGCAGTGGTGTAAAGGACATCACCACTGGACTCTAGAGCAGTGGAGACGCCTTCTCTGGACTGATGAATCACCACTTTTCCATCTGGCAATCTGATGGACCAGTCTGGGTTTGGAGGTTGCCAGGAGAACGCTACAACAATGTTTGTGCACTGTAAGTGAATGGCCACATACAGTTGATAGATAATTGAAATAGCCAACCAGATCACCAGTTGTTGTCAGTAAGACCATCTAGCTGGCCTCACCTTGAACGTGACTTGTACGTGTCCTGTGATTGGATACTCACCGGGACCGTTAGTGGATGAATTTGAGAACACATACAGTTGATAGACAGTTGCGATAGCCAATCAGATCACCAGTTGTTGACAGTAGCCTAACTATGTAGCCTGATGTTAACCAGACTGTGATTGGATTCCATTCCAAAGTGAGTATTGCAGATGCGGGTTTATCGATTGTTAAATGCGCCAAAAAATAACCCGTTTTTTTCACTGTTGATGTGCTTCGATACCCAGTAGTGCGTAGATGTGATTCTGTATAGAATTTTTCCAGCAAATGGTCATGTGGTGACATCAATGATGGCGTTTTGAGAGGTCATCACCTAGGACTGAAGGCCTAGGTGGGAAACCACACGCCACTGTGTGTTATGCAGGGAGTACATTATGAATATGATTGTATTTTAGTACTGCACACTGACAAGTATCCACATAATCACAGACAACTGTTGGTATTAGAGCCTCTCATGTCGCGATCCCCGCTGAATAATAACACTTCCTCACTCCCACAATGCTTTGTTTTCCTTGGCAGCATTAATTCTCTCATCAATCACGAAGGGATTTGCTGCAGGTTACTCACAAGCACTGAGGGAGGAGCTGAGCCTCGGAGTGGAGCTGCTGGCATTTTGGACTCCGCGCACACACACACAAGCATACACACACACACACACACTCTTGTATTTGTTACCTTCTTGAGACCTCCGAAAAATGCCTCCCTCTTTAGGACCAGCCTTTCTAGATATATAAAGAAGTGTATTTACAACATTAATAATATATACATACTATGCTAATATAAAAAAGGTTGTTGTGAAAAATGAGTTGGAATTTCACAAGAAAAAGGTCACAATTTCACAAGAAAAACGTAAAATTTTGGTAGTATTATAACACAAGTCGTAATTTTACTCAACGCAAGTCAAGATTTTTCAATAAAAACTGAACATTTGTGCAATATTATGATAAAAGCTGGAATTTTACTCAATAACAGTCGCAATTTTACAAGAAAAGCTTAGAACTTTGGCAATTTTATGAAAAAAGTCTTAGTTTTACTAAAAAAAAAACAACACAATTTTATAAGACAACTTTAGAATGCTGGCAATATTATAACAATAATCGGAATTTGACTTAAAACTGATCATTTTACTCAGAGAATGTCACAATTTTACAAGAACAACAACAAAAATGGCAATGTTGAGATACGAGTCCGAATTGTATATGACAAATGTCACCGTTTTGCAATAAAAAGTAATAATTTTTACATAAAAAAAAAGTAATAATTTTACATAAAAAAA
>NC_084567.2:42267500-42270000 GCF_033978685.3 Nerophis lumbriciformis
TTGTAATTGGTTTTTAATCTTCATTATTTACCTCAAGTTATTACAGTATGTCTCTCTCTCTCTCTCTCTCTCTCTCTCTCTCTCTCTCTCTCTCTCTATATATATATATATATATATATATATATATTTATATATATATACAGTATATATATATGGTTTTCGGGTGAGGCGCTGAATTTCGGGAGTCTCCCGGAAAATTCGGGAGGGTTGGCAAGTATGATATACAGGTAAAAGAAGTAAATTAGAATATTTTGAAAAACTTGATTTATTTCAGTAATTGCATTCAAAAGGTGTAACTTGTACATTATATTTATTCATTGCACACAGACTGATGCATTCAAATGTTTATTTCATTTCATTTTGATGATTTGAAGTGGCAACAAATGAAAATCCAAAATTCCGTGTGTCACAAAATTAGAATATTACTTAAGGCTAATACAAAAAAGGGATTTTTAGAAATGTTGGCCAACTGAAAAGTATGAAAATGAAAAATATGAGCATGTACAATACTCAATACTTGGTTGGAGCTCCTTTTGCCTCAATTACTGCGTTAATGCGGCGTGGCATGGAGTCGATGAGTTTCTGGCACTGCTCAGGTGTTATGAGATGAGATGCGTTGACCCTGGATCTCAGGAAACAGAGTGGACCGACACCAGCAGATGACATGGCACCCCAAACCATCACTGATGGTGGAAACTTTACACTAGACTTCAGGCAACGTGGATCCTGTGCCTCTCCTGTCTTCCTCCAGACTCTGGGACCTCGATTTCCAAAGGAAATGCAACATTTGCATGGTTGGGTGATGGTTTGGGGTGCCATGTCATCTGCTGGTGTCGGTCCACTCTTTTTCCTGAGATCCAGGGTCAACGCAGCCGTCTACCAGCAAGTTTTAGAGCACTTCATGCTTCCTGCTGCTGACCTGCTCTATGGAGATGGAGATTTCAAGTTCCAACAGGACTTGGCGCCTGCACACAGCGCAAAATCTACCCGTGCCTGGTTTACGGACCATGGTATTTCTGTTCTAAATTGGCCCGCCAACTCCCCTGACCTTAGCCCCATAGAAAATCTGTGGGGTATTGTGAAAAGGAAGATGCAGAATGCCAGACCCAAAAACGCAGAAGAGTTGAAGGCCACTATCAGAGCAACCTGGGCTCTCATAACACCTGAGCAGTGCCAGAAACTCATCGACTCCATGCCACGCCGCATTAACGCAGTAATTGAGGCAAAAGGAGCTCCAACCAAGTATTGAGTATTGTACATGCTCATATTTTTCATTTTCATACTTTTCAGTTGGCCAACATTTCTAAAAATCCCTTTTTTGTATTAGCCTTAAGTAATATTCTCATTTTGTGACACACGGAATTTTGGATTTTCATTTGTTGCCACTTCAAATCATCAAAATTAAATGAAATAAACATTTGAATGCATCAGTCTGTGTGCAATGAATAAATATAATGTACAAGTTACACCTTTTGAATGCAATTACTGAAATAAATCAAGTTTTTCAAAATATTCTAATTTACTGGCTTTTACCTGTATATATATATATACATAATGTTTGGCCAAAGGGAGCGCATTTCAATTTATTACACACACTTGTTATTTCATATGTTGGCCGGAGGGGGAGCACTTTTAAAAGCGACACACAGTCCATTTAAAAAATCCCTCCTTTTTGGGACCATTTTCATTTTGATATATTTCATCACCAGGGGTGCAAATGAGATCTCTATTTTTTGGGTTTTTGTAATGTGCTTAAGGCTGATGACAAAGGATTCACGGACCACAGATGTGGTAGCGTAGTGTATTTGTTCATCCTATTGTCACATATGGGACGCGGGTTGTCTTACGTCAGCGCCGGAAGTCGTAAAATCAGCTTGTTCACCTGGTGGGGGTTTTTTCGGGGATGTATAGGGAAGTCCTTCTTTAGCTGCCGTCTTAATATATCATATATTGCTGCCTTTGCAACTGTCAATGTTTACTTTTGCATGCACATTAAATCAACAAAAAAAAATCCTGACTTTGGAGCAATGTTCACAGATTCTAGTATTAAATGCAATGGTTTTTCCGTATTGGGACCATGATTTCGGTCCTAACTTGCTCACCGGTCCTCATATGGACGGTACTTTTCCTTGTTGACGTCTCAAGAAGGGTAAAAATACAAGAACACACACACACGCACACACACACACACACACACACACACACACACACACACACACATTCTTATATTCGTTACCTTCTTGAGACATCCGGAAAATGCCTCCCTCTTTAGGACCACCCTTTCTAGTCTTGTTTGATCATATGTTGCTGTCTTTGCACCTGTCAATGTCTACATTTGCATGCACATTAAATCAACAAAAAAAATCCTGACTTTGGAGCAATGTTCACGGACTCTAGTATTAAATGCAATGGTTTTTCCCTATTGGGACAATGATTTCGGTCCTAACTTGCTCACCGGTCCTCATATGGACGGTACTTTTCCTTGTTGACATCTCAAGAA
>NC_084567.2:42275000-42327500 GCF_033978685.3 Nerophis lumbriciformis
TCCAAAACTTTAAGCACTTCCTGTTTATCGTTCTCATGTTGGCAGTTCACCATTAAAGACGTTTTTTGGAAAAGCAACCGCCACATTGGTGACACCCGCAACTGCCACAACACATTCATTTATCATCATTCAAATATTACGAGTATAATATAAACAAAACAATTATGAATATCAATCAATCAATCAATGTTTATTTATATAGCCCTAAATCACAAGTGTCTCAAAGGGCTGCACAAGCCACAACGACATCCTCGGTACAGAGCCCACATAAGGGCAAGGAAAAACTCACCCCAGTGGAACGTCGATGTGAATGTATATACAGTCGTATCTGTGTTAATAGAACCCATGCGTTGTCTTTAATCTCCTTTCTAATGAGTTCAATTTTCTTATTAAAGAAATTCATAAAATCATCTGCCGAGCTATTGGGAGGAGTCCCTTGTTGGGTTAGCGATGCTACTGTACTAAACAAAAATTTAGGATCATTTTTGTTGAGGTGGATGAGATTTGAGTAATATTTAGCTTTAGCTAAGGTAAGCATGTGTTTATAAGTTATTAAACTATCACTCCATGCTTGATGGAAAACCTCAAGTTTAGTAGCACGCCATTTGCGTTCCAGCTTTCTACACGATAATTCATGGGCTCTAGTTTCTTCTGTAAACGATGGGGTGCGCCTTAACATGACAGCATAGCTGACATCAAGGTAACATAACTACACGTTGAACCAATGTGAACGTGGTAGATTTAATCATGGAATGAAACAGAACAAACAACAAATGTAGAAACACGCATTTTTACAATGGAGTTCAGGGTGAGCAACTCACTTTCAACCAACTGGAAGCACTGCAGGGAACTCTCACGACTACGAAGACGATGGTCATGTTGACTTAAGTCTTTGCATCTTACCTTTTCGTAATTGTATCCATTGAGTGGATCATTTACAAGGAAAGAAGGTATTGTGCGTCGATACCGCATCAGTCTGCCGCCATTACAGGAGCAGAAATGAAAAAAATTGCAAAAAATTGCTATTGCAACATCAAGTGGACGTTTCCACTCGAATCAGCCCACTACGAGCGGCACCACTGGCTTACAGGTAAAAGCCAGTAAATTAGAATATTTTGAAAAACTTGATTTATTTCAGTAATTGCATTCAAAAGGTGTAACTTGTACATTATATTTATTCATTGCACACAGACTGATGCATTCAAATGTTTATTTCATTTAATTTTGATGATTTGAAGTGGCAACAAATGAAAATCCAAAATTCCGTGTGTCACAAAATCAGAATATTACTTAAGGCTAATACAAAAAAGGGATTTTTAGAAATGTTGGCCAACTGAAAAGTATGAAAATGAAAAATATGAGCATGTACAATACTCAATACTTGGTTGGAGCTCCTTTTGCCTCAATTACTGCGTTAATGCGGCGTGGCATGGAGTCGATGAGTTTCTGGCACTGCTCAGGTGTTATGAGAGCCCAGGTTGCTCTGATAGTGGCCTTCAACTCTTCTGCGTTTTTGGGTCTGGCATTCTGCATCTTCCTTTTCACAATACCCCACAGATTTTCTATGGGGCTAAGGTCAGGGGAGTTGGCGGGCCAATTTAGAACAGAAATACCATGGTCCGTAAACCAGGCACGGGTAGATTTTGCGCTGTGTGCAGGCGCCAAGTCCTGTTGGAACTTGAAATCTCCATCTCCATAGAGCAGGTCAGCAGCAGGAAGCATGAAGTGCTCTAAAACTTGCTGGTAGACGGCTGCGTTGACCCTGGATCTCAGGAAACAGAGTGGACCGCCCCCAGCAGATGACATGGCACCCCAAACCATCACCCAACCATGCAAATTTTGCATTTCCTTTGGAAATCGAGGTCCCAGAGTCTGGAGGAAGACAGGAGAGGCACAGGATCCACGTTGCCTGAAGTCTAGTGTAAAGTTTCCACCATCAGTGATGGTTTGGGGTGCCATGTCATCTGCTGGTGTCGGTCCACTCTGTTTCCTGAGATCCAGGGTCAACACAGCCGTCTACCAGCGAGTTTTAGAGCACTTCATGCTTCCTGCTGCTGACCTGCTCTATGGAGATGGAGATTTCAAGTTCCAACAGGACTTGGCGCCTGCACACAGCGCAAAATCTATCCGTGCCTGGTTTACGGACCATGGTATTTCTGTTCTAAATTGGCCCGCCAACTCCTCTGACCTTAGCCCCATAGAAAATCTGTGGGGTATTGTGAAAAGGAAGATGCAGAATGCCAGACCCAAAAACGCAGAAGAGTTGAAGGCCACTATCAGAGCAACCTGGGCTCTCATAACACCTGAGCAGTGCCAGAAACTCATCGACTCCATGCCACGCCGCATTAACGCAGTAATTGAGGCAAAAGGAGCTCCAACCAAGTATTGAGTATTGTACATGCTCATATTTTTCATTTTCATACTTTTCAGTTGGCCAACATTTCTAAAAATCCCTTTTTTGTATTAGCCTTAAGTAATATTCTAATTTTGTGACACACGGAATTTTGGATTTTCATTTGTTGCCACTTCAAATCATCAAAATTAAATGAAATAAACATTTGAATGCATCAGTCTGTGTGCAATGAATAAATATAATGTACAAGTTACACCTTTTGAATGCAATTACTGAAATAAATCAAGTTTTTCAAAATATTCTAATTTACTGGCTTTTACCTGTATATTAAGTAGTGGAAAAACACAGAAAATGCAGCCATTCATCACCATTTCATAGCTTGGGGGAATCCTAAATCATTTCATTAGAATGCTGATATTTAAAAGTTCAATTATTCAGGTGCACATAACTCATAATTTCAATGAATTTCACGTAATTTTGGTACTTGTGATGAAAATAGTCTCATGTTTATCTACAGTATATGTTGCAAATGTATTGAGCGAGAAAGCCCGGGTGAGATATGCATAAGAAGCACGAACAAGTTGCAGATTGCAGATGTTTTTTTTTTTGTTGTACTTTTTATGTTTGTGTTTGCAGGAATGCAAACATCCATTCTGCTTAAGTTGGAAGCCAAATGAAAGTTTGTTGACTCAAGCAGTTTGCTGAGCCATTTAGATAAATATAGCAGATAAAGATACAGTGGCAGCATACAGTTTTACCAGAAGAGATTATTTGTAGTTCCACGGAGCATCATGCAGGTAGCACTCACTTTTATAGATGCAGGGTAGGAACTACATCAAACAAACAGGACGGCACACACACGTACACACCAGGGTGGTCCCGATACCAATATTTTGGAACCGGTACCAACATGTAGTTAGATACATTTTGATGCATTTTTAAATAAAGGGGGACCACAAAAAAATGGCATTATTGTCTTTATTTTAACAACACATCTTAGGTTGCATGAAACATATGTTTGTTATTGTAATGTAGTCCTTAAATAAAATAGTGAACATACTAGACAACTTGTCTTTTAGTAGTAAGTAAACATACAAAGACTCCTAATTAGTCTATGCAGTAACATATTGTGTCATTTATACACCTATTATTTTGTACACATTATAAAGGACAAACTGTAAAAATTGATTATTAATCTACTTATTAATTTACTGTTAATATCTGCTTATTTTCTGTTTAAACATGTTCTATCTACACTTCTGTTAAAATGTAATAATCACTTATTCTTCTCTTTGTCTGTGCACTCTTGTTTGTTTTGGTTGCCATGGTTGCGTATGATTTTCACCTGCCGCTGGTGTTCGGTACGCTCACCTGGCTCTAATCAAGAGACACTATTTAAGCCTGCCTTTGCCAGTCAGTCGGCCTGGCGCCATTGTCCGGTTCATGTCTGATTCCAAGTTCATGCTAAGTGTTCGCTTCATGCCTTGTATACGTACAATTTTTGTTTGTTCATGCCACAGCTAGTAAGTTTTCCTTGCCATAGTTTATGCCAAGTGTTAGTTTAGCTCCAAGTGGGATCAGCACGTTGTGCCTTCGCCTTGTTTTTCTGTTTTTTGTAGTACTTTGAGTTTTGAGAAGATTGATAAGTATTACAGATGTCAGATAATATCGGCCTGCCGATATAATCGGCCGATAAATGTGTTAAAATGTAATATCGGAAATTATTGGCATCGTTTTTATTATTATCGGTATCGTTTTTTTATTTATTTTTATTAAATCAACATAAAAAACACAAGATACACTTACAATTAGTGCACCAACCCCAAAAACCTCCCTCCCCCATTTACACTCATTGACACAAAAGGGTTGTTTCTTTCTGTTATTAATATTCTGCTTCCTACATTATACATCAATATATATCTGCAGCATCGCGTGGACATCGGGGGCGGTACCTCTGGATTGGCAGACCGGGGTGGTGGTTCCTCTCTTTAAGAAGGGGAACCGGAGGGTGTGTTCCAACTATCGTGGGATCACACTCCTCAGCCTTCCCGGTAAGGTCTATTCAGGTGTACTGGAGAGGAGGCTACGCCGGATAGTCGAACCTCGGATTCAGGAGGAACAGTGTGGTTTTCGTCCTGGTCGTGGAACTGTGGACCAGCTCTATACTCTCGGCAGGGTCCTTGAGGGTGCATGGGAGTTTGCCCAACCAGTCTACATGTGCTTTGTGGACTTGGAGAAGGCATTCGACCGTGTCCCTCGGGAAGTCCTGTGGGGAGTGCTCAGAGAGTATGGGGTATCGGACTGTCTGATTTTGGCGGTCCACTCCCTGTATGATCAGTGTCAGAGCTTGGTCCGCATTGCCGGCAGTAAGTCGGACACGTTTCCAGTGAGGGTTGGACTCCGCCAAGGCTGCCCTTTGTCACCCATTCTGTTCATAACTTTTATGGACAGAATTTCTAGGCGCAGTCAAGGCGTTGAGGGTATCCGGTTTGGTGGCTGCAGGATTAGGTCTCTGCTTTTTGCAGATGATGTGGTCCTGATGGCTTCATCTGGCCAGGATCTTCAGCTCTCACTGGATCGGTTCACAGCCGAGTGTGAAGCGACTGGGATGGGAATCAGCACCTCCAAGTCCGAGTCCATGGTTCTCGCCCGGAAAAAGGTGGAGTGCCATCTCCGGGTTGGGGAGGAGACCCTGCCCCAAGTGGAGGAGTTCAAGTACCTAGGAGTCTTGTTCACGAGTGGGGGAAGAGTGGATCGTGAGATCGACAGGCGGATCGGTGCGGCGTCTTCAGTAATGCGGACGCTGTATCGATCCGTTGTGGTGAAGAAGGAGCTGAGCCGGAAGGCAAAGCTCTCAATTTACCGGTCGATCTACATTCCCATCCTCACCTATGGTCATGAGCTTTGGGTTATGACCGAAAGGACAAGATCACGGGTACAAGCGGCCGAAATGAGTTTCCTCCGCCGGGTGGTGGGTCTCTCCCTTAGAGATAGGGTGAGAAGCTCTGTCATCCAGGGGGAGCTCAAAGTAAAGCCGCTGCTCCTCCACATGGAGAGGAGTCAGATGAGGTGGTTCGGGCATCTGGTCAGGATGCCACCCGAACGCCTCCCTAGGGAGGTGTTTCGGGCACGTCCGACCGGTAGGAGGCCGCGGGGAAGACCCAGGACATGTTGGGAAGACTATGTCTCCCGGCTGGCCTGGGAACGCCTCGGGGTCCCACAGGAAGAGCTGGACGAAGTGGCTGGGGAGAGGGAAGTCTGGGCTTCCCTGCTTAGGCTGCTGCCCCCGTGACCCGACCTCGGATAAGCGGAAGAAGATGGATGGATGGATGGATGGATATATCAATGCAGTCTGCAAGGGATACAGTCCGTAAGCACACATGATTGTGCGCGCTGCTGGTCCACTAATAGTACTTACCTTTAACAGTTAATTTTACTCATTTTCATTAATTACTAGTTTCAATGTAACTGTTTTTATATTGTTTTACTTTATTTTTCATTCAAGAAAATGTTTTTAATTTATTTATCTTATTTTATTATTATTTTTAAAAAGTACCTTATCGTCACCATACCTGGTTGTCCAAATTAGGCATGATAATGTGTTAATTCCACGACTGCATATATCGGTAGATATTGGTATCGGTAATTAAAGTGTTGGACAATATCGGAATATCGGATATCGGCAAAAAGCCATTATCGGACATCCCTAATAAATATGTTCCTACCTGCACGCCTGGTCCAGAATAGTCATGCTTCCCGGTGCAACTTCTTACTTTCTGTTTTACCATGTTCTATCTACACTTCTGTTAAACTGGTATACCGTACAATCCTAGCACAGATACAGGACACAAATTGTGGTTTTAACTGGAACAATCTTGTTCAAAACAGGCAACAATTGCTCAAACACACTTTAGTAATGTCAGGACTTGGACTTAGGCTTGGTTTGTTCTCCCGAGGTGCAAGTGAATTGGACTGGTCATGGCGTGAAGGTAAATACATGTTTAATAATAACACTCAAAGAAACAAAAGGCGCGCTCAAGGCGGATGTACAAACTTGACTAATGAAAACAAAAGACTTGCACGGGGGCAAAAAACTATGAACAACAAAAAACACTAACTGTGGCAATAATAAACAAACTTATTTGGCATGGACAATGAAGTGCGCAGACGTGGACAGAGTGTGACAGGGGGCATAAATGCGGGGATGTCGTCAGGACGAACAACAGAAAATGAATGAACTTAAACACTATGGACATGATTAGTGAAAGCAGGTGCGTGACTCAAAACGTGAAACAGGTGCGTGACGTGACAGGTGAAAACTAATGGTTGCTATGGTGACAAACAAGAGTGCACAATGAGTCCAAACGTGGAACAGGTGAAACTAATGGGGTAATCATGCAAACAAGACAAGGGAGTGAAAAGCCAGAAACTAAACAAAACATGACTTAAAACAAAACATGATTACACAGACATGACAAGTAACAACATTCATGATTTCACTACCTATAATTTCTTAAAATCTTTTGGATAACACATGAATACAGTCATGGAAAATAAATGGGACCGGACTTTGTGTCATATCCAAGCGACCTCAAACATATCCATCAATGAATTCCTTGCACGATGGGATTAATTCTACATTTCTTCAATTTTCACTTCCAGTAAACATGTAGTCTGCTATGAGCCAATGCTGCTTATGTCAGCCCACGTTTGCTTTAGTCATTGAGAGAGAAGTATCGCATTTTCCCGCTTTGCCACGGCCCCTGTGCTTAGTCACGCTTGTATCACCGCTACAGCGGTCCCTCGGGGGGGAGGTCGCCGACCGTGCTGTCGTCAGCATCGACTAGAGAACTACCATAGAAGGAGAAACGGCTGCGTTGTGCAGAGAGAAAGATAAACGTTAGGCAGTGACAAGAAGTGAGAGCAATGAAGAGACGAGGGCAGAGGACGACAGATAGAACGAGAGGACCGAGCTAGAAGCTGAGACGTAGATACCCAGACTGACATCTCCACTGCAGGTGTGGATTTAGAGCATCACTGGGAGTGACGGGGAAGAAAGGGAATGGCTCGCGAGTGTACCTGTAGGGCGTTTAGCTGAAAGGAGCTGAATGGGAGAAGACACTTATGTTGACAAAGGGTGAGCTGGCAACATGACATCAGTGTTAGGTCAGCACTGACTCTGTGAAGAAGAGCAGCTCAGCCAGAAACATGGACGCAGCCGAGTGTGACAATAGATGACAGTGTTGTTGCAGCTTATTCATCTTGTTTTGTTGTGCACCATGTCTGATATCATTGACATGTTACACACGGCCTACTTTCATCTCCGTAATATCGCTAAAATTCGTTCTATTTTATCCACTAGCGACGCTGAGATCATTATTCATGCGTTCGTTACGTCTCGTCTCGACTACTGTAACGTATTATTTTCGGGTCTCCCTATGTCTAGCATTAAAAGATTACAGTTGGTACAAAATGCGGCTGCTAGACTTTTGACAAGAACAAGAAAGTTTGATCATATTACGCCTATACTGGCTCACCTGCACTGGCTTCCTGTGCACTTAAGATGCGACTTTAAGGTTTTACTACTTACGTATAAAATACTACACGGTCTAGCTCCGTCCTATCTTGTCGATTGCATTGTACCATATGTCCCGGCAAGAAATCTGCGTTCAAAGAACTCCGGCTTACTAGTGATTCCCAGAGCCCAAAAAAAGTCTACGGGCTATAGAGCGTTTTCTATTGGGACTCCAGTACTATGGAATGCCCTCCCGGTAACAATCAGTAGAAGCATTTAAGTCCCATCTTAAAACTCATTTGTATACTCTAGTCTTTAAATAGCCACCAGTTGATCTGCCGTTTCTTTTCTTTTCTCCTCTGCTCCCCTTTTCCTTGTGGAGAGGGGGGGGGGCACAGGTCCGGTGGCCATGGATGAAGTGCTGGCTGTCCAGAGTCGGGGCCCGGGGTGGACCGCTCGCCTGTGCATCGGCTGGGAACATCTCTGCGCTGCTGACCCGTCTCCGCTCGGGATGGTGTCCTGCTGGCCCCACTATGGACTGGACTCTTACTATTATGTTGGATCCACTATGGACTGGACTCTCACAATATTATGTCAGACCCACTCGACATCCATTGCTTTCGGTCTCCCCTAGAGGGGGCGGGGTTACCCACATATGCGGTCCTCTCCAAGGTTTCTCATAGTCATTCACATCGACGTCCCACTGGGGTGAGTTTTTCCTTGCCCTTATGTGGGCTTTGTACCGAGGATGTCGTTGTGGCTTGTGCAGCCCTTTGAGACACTTGTGATTTAGGGCTATATAAATAAACATTGATTGATTGATTGATTGGTTGTGCACCATGTCTGACATCAGTGACATGTTACACATCCACATTACATGCAGCTAGAACAGCAGCAATGACCTTAGTGTTGCCTTCAGGTGCAGCACACTTTAGGCACATGTTTCACATTGAAGCATCAATTTAATTTTAAGGGATGTCCGATAATGGCTTTTTGTCGATATCCGATATTCCGATATTGACCAAACGCTTAATTACCGATACTGATATCAACCGATACCAGAGGTGGGTAGTAACGCGCTACATTTACTCCGTTACATCTACTTGAGTAACTTTTGGGATAAATTGTACTTCTAAGAGTAGTTTTAATGCAACATACTTTTACTTTTACTTGAGTATATTTATAGAGAAGAAACGCTACTTTTACTCCGCTACTTTTATCTACATTCAGCTCGCTACTCGCTACTAATTTTTATCGATCTGTTAATGCACGCTTTGTTTGTTTTGGTCTGTCAGACAGACCTTCAAAGTGCCTGCCTTACTGGTTACATTTCACTTCGTTCCACCAATCAGATGCAGTCACTGGTGACGTTGGACCAATCAAACAGAGCCAGGCGGTCACATGACCTGACTTAAACAAGTGTAAAAACTTATCGGGGTGTTACCATTTAGTGGTCAATTGTACGGAATATGTACTGTACTGTGCAATCTACTAATAAAAGTTCCAATCAATCAATCAAAAGTGTGAAGGAAAAAAGACCCTTTTTTATTTCAACCGTACATCCCGTCAAAAGCCTAAAGACTGACTGCACAGTTCCTGTCTTCACAATAAAAGTGCCGCTCCATCGCGCCTGCGCTTTCAAAACAAGAGTCTCTGAATGCCAGCGCAAACAAGCTAGCAAGCTTCGGAGTTTGCCGCCAATGTATTTCTTGTAAAGTGTATAAAAACGAATATGGAAGCTGGACAAATAAGGTGCCAAAAACCAACCACTTTCATGTGGTATTAGACAGAAAGGAGGAACTTTTTTTCTCCTCCATTGGAAAACGTGGACGCTATCATCACTACTGTCTGATTCCAATCAATGCAAGTCATCAGAATCAGGTAATACACCAACTTATATTCTTGTCTTCATGAAAGAAAGGAATCTATATGTGTTAAACATGCATGTATATTCATTAAAACACCTTTAACATGTAAACAAAAACGGCAAAATAAATAAATATAAATTATATACTGTATATATATATGTGTGTGTATATATATGTACATGTATATGTATATATATATGTATATATATATATGTATATATATATGAGTAGTTTTTTCACAACATACTTTTTACTTTTACTCAAGTAAATATTTGGGTGACTACTCCTTACTTTTACTTGAGTAATAAATCTCTAAAGTAACAGTACTCTTACTTGAGTACAATTTCTGGCTACTCTACCCACCTCTGACCGATACCGATATATACAGTCGTGGAATTAACACATTATTATGCCTAATTTGGACAACCAGGTATGGTGAAGATAAGGTCCTTTAAAAAATAAAAAATAAATAAATAGAATAAGATAAATCAATTAAAAACATTTTCTTGAATAAAAAAGAAAGTAAAACAATATAAAAACAGTTACATAGTGTCATGACTTGGTCCTGGGTGTGTGCTTTTCCGGGATGCAACGGAAAGTTGGCTCGGGCGAGACGGGAATGAAGGTACATGATTTATTTATATTTATCAAAAAAAAAAGGAATAAACAAAAAAGCGCACACAGAGGCGGAGAATAAACTATGAAACCAAAAGACTATAGCAAAAAAGTACAAACACAAAACACGCACAATGGCGGAGAACAAACTATGAAACCAAAAAGACTATAAACATGGAACAAAAACTTACTTGGCTTGGACAGAAATAGTTGCTTGAGGAATTGACATGGAAAGAAGTATCAGGCATGGACAGAGCTTAATTTGTGGTGAGGTCGTCAGCAAGACAAACTAAAAAACACTGAACTTAAATAACTTAAATACTGCGGACGTGATTAACGAAAACAGGCGCGTGACTCAAGACGTGAAACAGGTGCGTGACGTGACAGGTGAAAACTAATGGGTTGCTATGGTGACAATCAAGAGTGCACAATGAGTCCAAACGTGGAACAGGTGAAACTAATGGGGTAATCATGGAAACAAGACAAGGGAGTGAAAAGACAGAAACTAAAGAGTCCTATAACTAAACAAAACATGACTTAAAACAAAACATGATTACACAGACATGACACATAGAAACTAGTGATTATTGAAAATGAGTAAAATGAAGTGTTAAAGGTTAGTACTACTAGTGGAGCAGCAGCACGCACAATCATGTGTGCTTACGGACTGTATCCCTTGCAGACTGTATTGATATATATTGATATATAATGTAGGAAGCACAATATTAATAACACAAAGAAACAACCCTTTTGTGTGAATGAGTGTAAATGGGGGAGGGAGGTTTTTGGGGTTGGTGCACTAATTGTAAGTGTATCTTGTGTTTTTTATGTTGATTCTTCCTGAAAGAAGCCTTGTGATTGTTCCATCTGGTTTTAAACTCTCCCTCGGTTAATCCTACATATGTGTCGGATGTGTTAATGTCCTTGCGTGTTACCTTAGATTGGTAAACAACTGATGTTTGTAAGCACTGTTGAGAGGGCAATCAGGTTTCTTGCGGCAGTTGCAGCCTTTGCTGGTTTTGGGGTCGCTCTGTCCTGGGGCTGACGGCTCATTTGCAATTGTTTTGTTGTGGTTTGAGATAATTTGTCGTATATTGTTCATACAGCTGTATTCAACAAGAACAACATTAAATTGAGCTACAGCTGTATGAACAATATACAACAAATTATCTCAAACCACAACAAAACAATTGCAAATGAGCCGTCAGCCCCCGGACAGAGCGACCCCAAAACCAGCAAAGGCTGCAACTGCCGCAAGAAACCTGATTGCCCTCTCAACGGTGGGTGCTTACAAACATCAGTTGTTTACCAATCTAAGGTAACACGCAAGGACATTAACACATCCGACACATATGTAGGATTAACCGAGGGAGAGTTTAAAACCAGATGGAACAATCACAAGGCTTCTTTCAGGAACCAAAACCTGCAGAATACCACAGAACTCAGCAAACACATTTGGGACCTCAAAGACAATAATGTTGAATATTCAATAACATGGCAAATTCTTGCATCCAGCACATCTTACAATAGTGGTAATAAAAGATGCAACCTATGCTTGAAAGAGAAACTGTTTATTATTTACCGTCCAGACCTGTCATCCCTCAACAAGCGCAGCGAAATTGTAACAACATGCCGCCATAGACGGAAACACCTCCTAGGTAACACATGAGCCAATCACCACGCCCCTACGCCAGCCTGTACCCACCCACTCTGTGCCCTATATAAACCATGGTATGTGAATGCTTCCATTAAAATCTCCTGATGATTGAGGGAACCCCTCATGAAACAGGCCTGTAGAGATGAAGTAGTCTTGTGATTTATTTCCTATACATACATATATATATATATATATATAAATATATATATATATATATATATATATATATATATATATATAACTATAATTCACTGAAAGTCAAGTATTTCTTATATATATATATATATATATATATATATATATATATATATATATATATATATATATATATATATATATATATATATATATATATTAACCACACCCCCCGCCCCACCCCCGACCACACCCCTACCCCCTACCCCCCACCCCCACCTCCCGAAATCGGAGGTCTCAAGGTTGGCAAGTACGTCTTACCGCAAGCTTAAAATTATCGTATTTTGAGAAAATGATTGTCTGTCGCACATTACCATCTGATACATTACCACAGGCTGTGTTTGGTATATCCTAAAATGACATTTTACCTTTCAATAAAAGTGACACACAGCTTAGCATCAGGCGCACTGCAGGATGTTTCCTGTTTATGTTTACTAATAGCCAAGTGGTCAAATTATCGTACATTATTGGATTTTTTTGGAATTGTTATTAAGGGTGAAATACGATTGTTATTGCACGCCTGCTGGTGTGTTTGTGCGTGCTCCTTTGTCTCAACAAGAACCTGACGGCACTATTCACATTCTCTCCCCGTTTGTCCACAACACACACACACACACACACACACACACACACACACACACACCAGTAAAAGTGGGCTCCGATCCTTTCAATATTTATTAGCAAAGCAATCCGTTATACAGGCATAGCCCAGCACTGCACCTTGCGGGCCGCCTCCGTGCACACACCTTGCCTCCGCCCAGGAAAATATCACATCAAAGCCATTACGAAGGTCAGAATGAAATAAATCCCCAAGAAAAACAGTTGGACAAAACACAAGAGGGATTTTGGAGGTAACTTCTAGCCACGGCGGTGTGGTAAACATGCACTTGAGTGGCTTGTTAAGGCTGACCTCTTATCCTAGAATAACATCTAACCTATGATTATGAATGCCTGTTTGTTTTCTTCTATTTCCACTCACAGACTGTAAGGTGCATGCGAAGGCAGACCTTTTTAGCCAATCAGAAGCCTGACAAAAGCACAATAACTGAAGATATAAACAAGGACACGAGGAATGAAACCATGGGCAAGATAATATCTGATATGACAGTAATTAGCATCTCCTAAATCACACTGCCTTCATATATAACACATTTGTAGTTATTTTGAATACACACATGAATATGCACGAGTATTTGTCCACCTGCCTTGACTCACATATGACCTTGAAGTGCCATCTTATTCCTAACCCATAGGGTTCAATATGACCTTTTTGCAGCTATTACAGCTTCAACTCTTCTGGAAAGGCTGTCCACAAGGTTGCCGAGTGTGTTTATAGGGATTTTCGACCATTCTTTCAAAAGCGCATTGGTGAGGCTCTCAGTCTCCGTTGTAATTCATCCAAAAGGACGTTCTGTCGGGTGCAGGTCAAGACTCTGTGCAGACCAGTCAAGTTCATCCACACCAGACTCTGTCGTCCATGGGGATCCCGAGGCGTTCCCAGGCCAGCCGGGAGACATAGTCTTCCCAACGTGTCCTGGGTCTTCCCCGTGGCCTCCTACCGGTCGGACGTGCCCTAAACACCTCCCTAGGGAGGCGTTCGGGTGGCATCCTGACCAGATGCCCGAACCACCTCATCTGGCTCCTAGTGCTTTTTACAAATACAATCTATTATTATTATTAATAATAATATAATAATAATAATTATTATTATAATTAATTATTATTATTATATTATTATTATTATAATTAATTCTTGTATAATTATATAAGAATAAATAATATATATATATATATATATATATATATATATAATAATTTATAAAATATAATATAATAATATATAATATATCTTATATAATATATAATAATATAATTCATATATTATGATTATTATTATTATTATTATTATAATTATATTATTATTATTATATTATAATAATGTAATAATAATAATAATAATTATTATTATTATTATTATTACAAGCACTACCTGGTTACGTTTGCATCTCCTGCTCCTATTCCATTTTTAGTCTACTTTATACCTTTTGTTGTCGCCCTCTTTTTGTGCTCTTGTGTGCATTATCCTTTCCATCCTTTGTAACTGAGCTACTATGTGGAACAATTTCCCCTGTGGATCAATTTATTATTATTATTAATAATAATATAATAATAATAATACTGCAATGAGGTGACGACTTGTCCAGGGTGTACACCGCCTTCCGCCCGATTGTAGCTGAGATAGGCTCCAGCGCCCCCCACGACGCCAAAGGGAATAAGCGGTAGAAAATGGATGGATAGATGGATAATAATAATAATAATTATTATTAATTATTATTATTATATTATTATTATTATAATTAATTCTTATATAATTATATAAGAATATATAATATATATATAATAATTTATAATATATAATATAATAATATATAATATATCTTATATAATATATAATAATATAATTCATATATTATGATGATTATTATTATTATTATATTATTATTATTATTATATTATAATAATGTAATAATAATAATAATAATAATTATTATTATCATTATTACAAGCACTACCTGGTTGCGTTTGCATCTTCTGCTCCTATTCCATTTTTAGTCTACTTTATACCTTTTGTTGTCGCCCTCTTTTTGTGCTCTTGTGTGCATTATCCTTTCCATCCTTTGTAACTGAGCTACTATGTGGAACAATTTCCCCTGTGGATCAATGAAGTCTAAGTCCAAGTCTACAAATGTGGGAGATGTAGTATATTCTGCACGTACATGAAGACAGACACGCTAAACGGTTTGTGTTCTCTATTTTGTTCACTTAAGAAATGCAATCCTCTGCACACGAGCTTAGTAGATCAGCTTTGCATGCACTATCAAGTTTTTGCACCGTTTAATGCAGATCAAGCCCGACGTGTTTATATAACCGAGTTTATCTACCTGACATCATGAACTGTTTGTAAGACTCTAATGCAACATCACTTAGAAACCAAAACATTTGCAATGGCGAGTTGGGAAGTTAGATCTCTTAACAAATGACTCAGATATCAACACCAAGTCCCTAAAGTGTTCAGTCTGAATGAATGAGCTCAGAGCAGAGGAGGAAATACTGGACGGAGATCAGAAGACGAAACATTTAGCTTTGAGGGTCAACAGCAGTGGGCGGGAGCTATCTGCATGAAAATGTCAAAACAAGAAACTCCTCAGACTTACAGTTGACTGAGTTTATATTCCATGGCGAATCTTACGACATGTGTGATTGACTCTCAGAACCGGAGATGTAACTCAAACATCCATCGTAGTCTGTCATTGACTGAAGTTCACGTAAGGATGTACTGTGTGGGCTTTTGTCGTAGTACTGGCTCAGGTTTACAGAAAATAGTTCTTGGGAGTCACGGGGTACCCTTGCTTCTTCTCACTGGCTACCAATATGGAATTTGAAGTACCGTATTTTCCGGACTATAAGGCGCACTTAAAGTCATTTCATTTTCTCAAAACTCGACTTTATTTCGAAAATCCTCGAAAAAATTGTCGCACAGCAGCTAAATGAACACTTAGTGTTTAACAATCTCTGTGAACCTTTTCAATCCGGTTTCAGGGCAAATCACTCTACGGAGACAGCCCTCGCAAAAATGACTAATGATACTGTTACGATCCGCTGCCCGGATCAGAGTTTGTTTATGTTTGTGTCACGTGTTTTCAGCACCTTGAGTTTAGTTTGTTTCTGTTGCCATGACGGCAGATTGTACGCACCTGCCTCTGGTTAGTGTTCGGGACGCGCACCTGTTGCCCGGGCGCTAATCAGAGGGCTATTTAGTCTTTGCTCTGGCCTCACTCGGTCTGGCTTCGTAGTTTGTTCCCATACAACTGATGACGACGATTATTTCATGTTCCTTAGCTGCTAGTTTTCACGCTATGCCATTTTGCCTGCTAGCTCCCACGCTAGTCCTTTTGTTTCTTGCATTTTGTGCTACGTGCATGTCTTTTTGTTTATCCACCGTATGATTTATATTTTAAATAAATCATATTCGTACCTGCAAGCTGTGTCCGAAGCCGTCTGCATCCTTGGGAGAACCACACCCGCATCACTATGCGACCACGTCGTTTCAGATCTACTGCTAACGATGGATTCTGATGCGTCATCTATGTTGCTGCTTATTGATCTTAGCGCTGCTTTCGATACCGTCGATCATAATATTTTATTAGAGCGTATCAAAACACGTATTGGTATGTCTGACTTAGCTTTGTCGTGGTTTAACTCTTATCTTACTGACAGGATGCAATGCGTCTCCCATGATAATGTGACCTCGGACTATGTTAAGGTAACGTGCGGAGTTCCTCAGGGTTCGGTTCTTGGCCCTGCACTCTGTAGTATTTACATGCTGCCGCTAGGCGACATCATACGCAAATACTGGGTATTATCTTCCACCCAACTCTCTCCTTTGAGTCACACATTAAGAGTGTTACTAAAACGGCCTTCTTTCATCTCCGTAATATCGCTAAAATTCGTTCTATTTTATCCACTAGCGACGCTGAGATCATTATTCATGCGTTCGTTACGTCTCGTCTCGACTACTGTAAACATATTATTTTGGGGTCTCCCTATGTCTAGCATTAAAAGATTACAGTTGGTACAAAATGCGGCTGCTAGACTTTTGACAAGAACAAGAAAGTTTGATCATATTACGCCTATACTGTATATACCTTTATATACATATATACATATATATATATATACCTATACTGGCTCACCTGCACTGGCTTCCTGTGCACTTAAGATGTGACTTTAAGGTTTTACTACTTACGTATAAAATACTACACGGTCTAGCTCCGTCCTATCTTGTCGATTGCATTGTACCATATGTCCCGGCAAGAAATCTGCGTTCAAAGAACTCCGGCTTATTAGTGATTCCCAGAGCCCAAAAAAAGTCTGCGGGCTATAGAGCGTTTTCTATTGGGGCTCCAGTACTATGGAATGCCCTCCCGGTAACAATTAGAGATGCTACCTCAGTAGAAGCATTTAAGTCCCATCTTAAAACTCATTTGTATACTCTAGCCTTTAAATAGACCCCCCTGTTAGACCAGTTGAGGGGGCACAGGTCCGGTGGCCATGGATGAAGTGCTGGCTGTCCAGAGTCGGGACCCGGGGTGGACCGCTCGCCTGTGCATCGGCTGGGAACATCTCTGCACTGCTGACCCGTCTCCGCTCGGGATGGTGTCCTGCTGGCCCCACTATGGACTGGACTCTTACTATTAGGTTAGATCCACTATGGACTGGACTCTTACTATTATGTTGGATTCACTATGGACTAGACTCTCACTATTATGTTAGATCCACTATGGACTGGATTCTTACTATTATGTTGGATCCACTATGGACTAGACTCTCACTATTATGTTAGATCCACTATGGACTGGACTCTTACTATTATGTTGGATCCACTATGGACTGGACTCTTACTATTATGTTGGATCCACTATGGACTGGACTCTCACTATTATGTTAGATCCACTATGGACTGGACTCTTACTATTATGTTGGATCCACTATGGACTAGACTCTCACTATTATGTTAGATCCACTATGGACTGGACTCTTACTATTATGTTGGATCCACTATGGACTGGACTCTCACTATTATGTTAGATCCACTATGGACTGGACTCTTACTATTATGTTGGATCCACTATGGACTAGACTCTCACTATTATGTTAGATCCACTATGGACTGGATTCTTACTATTATGTTGGATCCACTATGGACTGGACTCTCACTATTATGTTAGATCCACTATGGACTGGACTCTTACTATTATGTTGGATCCACTATGGACTGGACTCTCACTATTATGTTAGATCCACTATGGACTGGACTCTTACTATTATGTTGGATCCACTATGGACTAGACTCTCACTATTATGTTAGATCCACTATGGACTGGATTCTTACTATTATGTTGGATCCACTATGGACTGGACTCTCACTATTATGTTAGATCCACTATGGACTGGACTCTTACTATTATGTTGGATCCACTATGGACTGGACTCTCACTATTATGTTAGATCCACTATGGACTGGACTCTTACTATTATGTTGGATCCACTATGGACTGGACTCTCACTATTATGTTTGATCCACTATGGACTGGACTCTTACTATTATGTTGGATCCACTATGGACTAGACTGTCACTATTATGTTAGATCCACTATGGACTGGATTCTTACTATTATGTTGGATCCACTATGGACTGGACTCTCACTATTATGTCAGACCCACTCGACATCCATTGCATTCGGTCTCCACTAGGGGGGGGGGGGTTACCCACATATGCGGTCCTCTCCAAGGTTTCTCATAGTCATTCACATCAACGTCCCACTGGGGTGAGTTTTTCCCTTGCCCTTATGTGGGCTTTGTACCGAGGATGTCGTTGTGGCTTGTGCAGCCCTTTGAGACACTTGCGATTTAGGGCTATATAAATAAACATTGATTGATTGATTGATTGACAGTGCGCCTTATAACCCGGTGCGCCTAATGCACGGCATGATTCCAGTTGTGCTTACCGACCTCGAAGCAATTTTATTTGGTTCACGGTGTGATGAAAAGTGTGACCAGTAGATGGCAGTCACACATAAGAGATACGTGTAGACTGCACAATGATGGCAGTCACACATAAGGGATACGTGTAGACTGCAATATGACTCAAGTAAACACCAAAATGTTATATGTTAATACTACACGGTCTAGCTCCGTCCTATCTTGTCGATTGCATTGTACCATATGTCCCGGCAAGAAATCTGCGTTCAAAGAACTCCGGCTTATTAGTGATTCCCAGAGCCCCAAAAAAGTCTGCGGGCTATAAAGCGTTTTCTATTGGGGCTCCAGTACTATGGAATGCCCTCCCGGTAACAATTAGAGATGCTACCTCAGTAGAAGCATTTAAGTCCCATCTTAAAACTCATTTGTATACTCTAGCCTTTAAATAGACCCCCCTGTTAGACCAGTTGAGGGGGCACAGGTCCGGTGGCCATGGATGAAGTGCTGGCTGTCCAGAGTCGGGACCCGGGGTGGACCGCTCGCCTGTATATTGGTTGGGAACATCTCTGCGCTGCTGACCCGTCTCCGCTCGGGATGGTTTCCTGCTGACCCCACTGTGGACTGGACTCTTACTGTTATGCTGGATCCACTATGGACTGGACTCTCACAATATTATGTTAGACCCACTCGACATCCATTGCATTCGGTCTCCCTAGAGGGGGGGGTTACCCACATATGCGGTCCTCTCCAAGGTTTCTCATAGTCATTCACATCGACGTCCCACTGGGGTGAGTTTTTCCTTGCCCTTATGTGGGCTATACCGAGGATGTCGTTGTGGCTTGTGCAGCCCTTTGAGACACTTGTGATTTAGGGCTATATAAATAAACATTGATTGATTGATTGATTGATTGACAAAATATTCTGTAACAATGTAAACATTTAAAACTTTTAACATTTAACAAAATTAAAAGTAGCTTATTTGCTTTTTAATGTGCAAATATAAAAGTAAACATCCAGTGCAAATCTTAATATTCTGGAATAGTATAAGCATTTCAAAAGTAAAAGTATTGCTTATTTTGCTTTAAAATGTGCAAAAATAAAGATAAACATCCAATACAAAAAAGTGCAAAACGGAAATATTCTGTAACGAGTGTAAACATTTCAACAAAAGTAAAAGTATTGCTTATTTGCTAAAAGGTGCAAAAATAAAGCTAAACATCCAATACAAAAAAGTGTACAGTGTAAACATTTCAACAAAAGTAAAAGTATTGCTTATTTTGCTTAATAACACAACAATGATAGTATGATTAAAGTGAAAGTTAATTGTTGGTTTGTACATAGTATATGTAACTGTTAATGTTGTAAAAGGTATTTGCACAACTAATTAACGTTAGCGTTTGTGACACGTCTTGTGCCGTGGGGTTCTTTCAGGACCGACAGACTGAACGCCAGACGGCTTTGCCAGGTTTACAATCTTTTAATTTTACACAAAGTCTTTTCTCTTCCAACTGCGCGGATCGCGCACCTGGGCACGATTGCGGCGTCGCTCCCGGCGCGCCCCGCCTCGCCGCTCGCTCGCCGCCGCCGCCGCCTCTCCACAGCGTTAAAGAGGAGCGCGTCTTTGTAAACACTGAACAGGCACGCCAAACGCGCCTCTCAGAGAGAAACGGTGCTTTAGTTTATGAATTTACAACGCAGATACAAATGACACATTCATGTTTTTGTGTAATAATGACAACGTATACGCACGCGGATGATTGACTTGTTGATGGTGATGGCAAGAACGCTGTCGGGAGTTTTCTTTTCAAATGTTCGTTCATAGCCGTTGTGCTGCTATGATAGGCCATTTCCGCTCGACACAGTGTGCATACAACAACATTATTAGGCCGTTTATTGAAATACTCCCACACTTTTGACGACTTTTCGCATCGTCTGCTTTGCGCTCCGCCATGACAGTAGTGTGACGTAAATATGCGACGCGCCGACGCACAAAAACGGCGTTGACGTATTTACGTAACCGATGACGTCGATGACGTCGACTACGTCGACGCGTCGTTTCAGCCTTACAAGGAAGTCTTATATATTTAGAAAAAAATCTAAATATGACCCCTTTAATGCGCCATATAATCCGGTGCGCCCTATGGTCCGGAAAATACGGTAACTTAGTGTTTGGAGTCATGCAGTGCCCTTGCTTCTTCTCACTGGCTAACAAAATGGAATTTGAAGTGTTTAATAGCTTTAAGTAAAAATGCTTATCTGGCAGTTGAGGTACGTGCTGGTTATTTGATTAGGCAATTTAAATAAACAGCAATAAATACTGTTTATTAAATGTATTTCCATTGTGTGCCTCTTTGTAAGGAGTCTCCGGTTTGCGTCCGCACTCCGTGTGTCTTGCCAGAGAAAGCTAGAGGGTCTTAAATTAAATATCAAATATTTAATTATATAATTGTACGGCAGCTTATCACATAAACTCCACAATAGCCATAATTGCTTTTCACACTCCTTTCGTAAAAAAATGGCTTTACATGCTGGAGAGGAAATTGAAAATATGCCAATGAATAAGCCCTGGAAAACACATTGCTTTACAAAAGCAATTATTATCCAACACCTTGTACGCTGTTAATTATAACCGAGGTTTAGCAGGCAAAAATGTTTGAACTTAACCAGCCTTTTAGTCTGCAAAATGCAATTCTCTGCGCACGACGTAAACAATAATGAACGGATCCTCTCCATGTATTACGCCGCACAACAATGGGGCGGACGCTCATTTATATTAAGCCGCGGCTCTTTAAATGGCTTCATTGTGAGCCTTCAGAGGAGGCGAGGAGAGATGGATGCTAATCAAAAAGGTTGCTGGGTCCCCCCTGCACAATAATTGGAGGCATATGCACGGCTGTTTAGATCAGTTGTGTGAAATGACTGGCAATTGCCACCAAATTCCCCTTTCTATTGCTTTCATGTGCACTCAGACACGCGCACTGTGATTACCTGAGTGTGTCTGTGGAGGACAACACCGGCGGGAGGGGTGTGCATGACTCACAACTTTGTAAACGATGGGGAGTTTATAAGAACACAGTCCTGGTCAAAAGTGTACATACACTTGTAAAGAACATCATGTCATGGCTGTCTGGAGTTTACCTGCCATCATGGAAAGAAAAAAAATGTAAAAAGAAAAAAAATATATTAAATTGTTATATGTATCCAGTGATTATACTATAAAGTTATTTTCCATTTAATTTCACCAGTTTTAGATTATTTTTATTCAAAATCGCTGAATTTTCACATTTGCCGTTCAAATACTGAGAAGAGACGGTGCGGTGAACAGCAGCCAGTTGAGGCACGTCACTCAGTGCCTCAACATGGATTGCGGACTCGGCTAACTGCTGGCCTGCTGTGCAGTGAGACTGTATTGCTATATGAATTATATTATACATTTCCATAGTTTAGTTAGCTGAGGTATATAATGTACAGTGTATTTTGTCAACAACTGTATGTGTGTAACGTATTTATTGTGATGAGCGATCATAAAACGGCTGCAAAAGACGCACTGGCTGAGGCTCCAGTAGTCCCGCCTCCTGCACCCCCGCCGTAGAATTGTTATATCAACTAAAGCCCACACTTAAACTTTCCATGTGCAAGATTGAATCTATTTAAAAAAGTTATTTCATAAGAAGCCAAAAAGTGCAAAAACAATAATGTTCGTGTTGGAGGAGTTGTGAATGACTGCAGGGCCACAACATTAGGTACACCTGCAGACTGCAGGTGTACCTAATTCACAACTCCTCCAACACGAACATTATTGTTTTTGCACTTTTTGGCTTCTTATTTAATAACTTTTGTAACCTATTTTCAGGGGCTTTCCTCTTTGTGATGTTAAGTTCCTGTTATGCGCTGTTATACAGTATATGCCTCGAGCTCTTATTTTGAAGGCGCTAAGAGCGGAAGTGATGACATGGGGTGGAGCGGAAGTTTTTGAAAGAAGGTAAATAAAGTGGTCCTCGTGTAAACTGGAGCCTCCGTGTTTGTTATTTTGTAGTTTCATACAGTATAGGCAACATTTATAAACCCTCGGTTACACTTTTTTAAATAGATTCAATCTTGCATGTGGAAAGTTTAAGTGAGGGCTTTAGTTGCGGCGCATGGACTTAATTTCTAAGTAAAGGTAAGACCATAATAACGTGTTTTTTATTAAATGTGCTTTTTTGTGTGCTACAGTTTGTATGTGTAAAGTTAAAGTTAAGTTAAAGTAGCAATGATTGTCACACACACACTAGGTGTAATGAAATTTGTCGTCTGTATTTGACCCATCCCCTTGATCACCCCCTGGGAGGTGAGGGGAGCAGTGGGCAGCAGCGGCGCGCGCCTGGGAATCATTTTTGGTGATTTAACCCCCAATTCCAAGCCTTGATGCTGAGTGCCAAGCAGGGAAGAATGCTGGTATGAGCTTTTAAACATAACCCGTTAACTGCTGCCAATCAAATGGTGAATAAGATACTCTTTAGGGTTCATATGTTTGTAAATCTGACTGTGATGAAGTCAGTGCCTCACCAGCCATCAACCTCACCGCACGTCACTGGCCTCTTGACATCCAATTCGCTGCCGTTGTGTCCTTGGGCAGGACACTTCACCCTTGCCCCCGGTGCCGCTCACACTGGTGAATGAATGATGAATGAATGATAGGTGGTGGTCGGAGGGGCCGTAAGAGCAAACTGGCGGCCTGGCTTCCGCCAGTCCACCCCAGGGCAGCTGTGGCTACAAATGTAGCTTACCACCACCTTGTGTGAATGAATGATGGGTTCCCACTTCTCTGTGAGCGCTTTGAGTATCTAATAATAGAAAAGCGCGATATAAAATCTAATCCATTATTTTTATTATTATTATTATTATTATTATTATTAATAGAAAAGCGTGATATAAAATCTAATCCATTATTATTATTATTATTATTATTAATAGAAAAGCGCAATATAACATCTAATCCATTATTATTATTATTATTATTATTATTATTAATAGAAAAGCGCAATATAAAATCTAATCCATTATTATTATTATTATTATTATTAGAAAAGTGCGATATAAAATCTAATCCATTATTATTATTATTATTATTATTATTATTATTAATAGAAAAGCGCTATGTAAAATCTAATCCATTATTATTATTATTATTATTATTATTATTAATAGAAAAGCGCGATATAAAATCTAATCCATTATTATTATTATTATTATTATTAGTAATAGAAAAGCGCAATATAAAATCTAATCCATTATTATTATTATTATTATTATTAGAAAAGTGCGATATAAAATCTAATCCATTATTATTATTATTATTATTATTATTATTAATAGAAAAGCACTATATAAAATCTAATCCATTATTATTATTATTATTATTATTATTATTAATATAAAAGCACGATATAAAATCTAATCCATTATTATTATTATTATTATTATTATTAATAGAAAAGCGCGATATAAAATCTAATCCATTATTATTATTATTATTATTAATAGAAAAGCGCAATATAACATCTAGTCCATTATTATTATTATTATTATTATTATTATTAATAGAAAAGCACGATATAAAATCTAATCCATTATTATTATTATTATTATTATTAATAGAAAAGCGCGATATAAAATCTAATCCATTATTATTATTATTATTATTATTATTATTAATAGAAAAGTGCGATATAAAATCTAATCCATTATTATTATTATTATTAATAATAGAAAAGCGCAATATAACATCTAGTCCATTATTATTATTAATAGAAAAGTGCGATATAAAATCTAATCCATTATTATTATTATTATTATTATTATTAATAGAAAAGCGCGATATAAAATCTAATCCATTATTATTATTATTATTATTATTATTGATAGAAAAGCGCGATATAAAATCTAATCCATTATTATTATTATTATTATTAATAGAAAAGTGCAATATAACGTCTAGTCCATTATTATTATTATTATTATTATTATTATTATTATTATTATTATTAATAGAAAAGTGCGATATAAAATCTAATCAATTATTATTATTATTATTAATAGAAAAGCGCGATATAAAATCCAATCCATTATTATTATTATTATTATTATTAATAGAAAAGCGCGATATAAAATCTAATCCATTATTATTATTATTATTATTAATAGAAAAGCGCAATATAACATCTAGTCCATTATTATTATTATTATTATTATTTTTATTATTAATAGAAAAGCACAATATAAAATCTAATCCATTATTATTATTATTTTTATTATTATTATTAATAGAAAAGCGCGATATAAAATCTAATCCATTATTATTATTATTATTATTATTATTATTATTATTATTATTATTAATAGAAAAGCGCGATATAAAATCTAATCCATTATTATTATTATTATTATTAATAGAAAAGCGCAATATAACATCTAGTCCATTATTATTATTATTATTATTATTATTAATAGAAAAGCACAATATAAAATCTAATCCATTATTATTATTATTATTATTATTATTAATAGAAAAGCGCGATATAAAATCTAATCCATTATTATTATTATTATTATTATTATTATTATTATTAATAGAAAAGCGCGATATAAAATCTAATCCATTATTATTATTATTATTATTATTATTATTATTATTATATGGTACTTCTGGTTGCATTTTTGACCACTCCTCTTGACAAAATTGGTGCAGTTCAGCTAAATGTGTTGCTTTTCTGACATGGACTTGTTTCTTCAGCATTGTCCACACCTTTAAGTCAGGACTTTGAGAAGGCCATTCTAAAACCTTCATTCTAGCTTGATTTAGCCATTCCTTTACCACCTTTGACGTGTGTTTGGGGGTCATTGTCCTGTTGGAACACCCAACTGCGCCCAAGACCCAACCTCCGGGCTGATGATTTTTGCTTGTCCTGAAGAATTTGGAGGTAATCTTCCTTTTTTCATTGTCCCATTTACTCTCTGTAAAGCACCAGTTCCATTGGCAGCAGCAAAACAGGCCCAGAGCATAATACTACCACCACCATGCTTGACAGTATGTCTGCTGTCCCTGGGATTAAAGGTCTCAGCTTTTCTCTTCCGGGAGTGGTCAAAAATTCAAGCAGATACTTGTGGACATGTAAGCAAATAGCATGATGTTCTTTACAAGTCTATGTACACTTTTGACCAGGACTGTACCTCGGTCTGATACTGCAAAAAGTACTTCAAAGGAGAAGAGTGGATACCAGAAGCAAGCACTTGTTGACTTGAACTTCCCAATGACTCATCTCCAGAAAGATTAGTCTTTACGGTCAAACGTTCAGCTTGTAAGACTCGTGTTTCCTATTCCAGGAGTCGCCTGTAATGTCGGAGATTTAGGGTTTTAAAGAACACCCTGTTTGTTGCATTCATTGTAAGCTGCAAATGGATCAATCTGTCAGCTTTATGTCAGCGGATAGGAGCGGGAAGGAGGACAAAGCAGGGAGAACGACTGTACTGTCGTGTGGAGGCAGGAGAATAAACTGTAATCAGTAGCATGGCTCTGCAGGGGAAGGCAGGAAGTGTGCCCAGTTCCACCTTTGGGGCTTGTTCTTTGGCTTTCTCTGATCCCAACAATGTTATTACCACAGGACACCAGAATAACGACAAAGTTACAACTTAGGAAAATGGTACAACTTGTATACATGAGCATGGATCAGATTATTACTGCAATACTATAAAGTTCAATTTCGAATGACAATAAAAGGAAGTCTAAGTCTAAGTCTAAATATTTCCAATATTCCTCCGATTGTTGAACAAAAAGAGGTTGACCAGCCACAGCACATCATATCTGTTTTCCTACTGTTCAAATATAGAAAATGTACCTTAACAAACCATTCAAGTACCGCATTTTTCGGACCATAGGAGCAAGGGTGAAGTGTCTTGCTCAAGGACAAAATGGACGTGACGAAGTTGGTAGAAGGTGGGGATTGAACCAGGAACCCTCAGGTTGCCGGCACGACTACTCCCCCAACGGCGCCACGCGTATACACTGTGGTGGCTTTTGCGGTGTTCCACGCCATCGTCTGCTGGGGTGGGGGGGAGCATGGCCAGAGACAGGAGCAGACCCAACAAAGCAACCAAGAGCGCCGACTCCAACCTCGGCCGCCCACCAACTCTCGGCCAGTGTCCAGTCTGCATTCTTGTATTATCATTAAACACCTTTCACTTGTTAACAAAAACCTCTCTTTCATAAATAGATACATATAAATGATATATGGCCAGGATCTTCAGCTCTCACTGGATCGGTTCGCAGCCGGGTGTGAAGCGACTGGGATGAGAATCAGCACCTCCAAGTCCGAGTCCATGGTTCTTGCCCGGAAAAGGGTGGAGTGCCATCTCCAAGTTGGGGAGGAGATCTTATCCCAAGTGGAGGAGTTCAAGTACCTGGGAGTCTTGTTCACGAGTGAGAGAAGAGTGGATGGTGAGATGGACAGGCAGATCGGTGTGGCGTCTTCAGTAATGTGGACGCTGTATCGATCCGTTGTGGTGAAGAAGGAGCTGAGCCGGAGGGCAAAGCTCTCAATTTACCGGTCGATCTACGTTCCCATCCTCACCTATGGTCATGAGCTTTGGGTTATGACCGAAAGGACAAGATCACGGGTACAAGCGGCCCAAATGAGTTTCCTCTGCCGGTTGGCGGGTCTCTCCCTTAGAGATAGGGTGAGAAGCTCTGTCATCTGGGAGGAACTCAAAGTAAAGCCGCTGCTTCTCCACATGGAGAGGAGCCAGATGAGGTGGTTCGGGCATCTGGTCAGGATGCCACCCGAACGCCTCCCTAGGGAGGTGTTTAGGGCACGTCCGACCAACAGGAGGGCAAGGGGAAGACCCAGGACACGTTGGGAAGACTATGTCTCCCGGCTGGTCTGGGAACGCCTTGTGATCCCCCGGGAGGAGCTGGACTAAGTGGCTGGTGAGAGGGAAGTCTGGGCTTCTTTGCTTAGACCTCAGATAAGCGGAAGAAAATGGATGGATGGATGGATATATATGAATGAGGTAGATCCCCTCCACTTGGTACATTGGAAAGTAGCTTGCCTGCCACTCCTGTTTAGTATCAACCAAAACATCTATTATTGGGATTCATCATTCCATTCGAGGTGGTGTTTCTGACACTGGTCCCTACATCCATCCATCCATCCCTACATCCATCCATCCATCCATCCATCAAAGTAAAGCCGCTGCTCCTCCACATGGAGAGGAGCCAGATAAGGTGGTTCGGGCATCTGGTCAGGATGCCACCCGAACGCCTCCCTACGGAGGTGTTTAGGGCACGTCCGACCGACAGGAGGGCAAGGGGAAGACCCAGGACACGTTGGGAAGACTATGTCTACCGGCTGGTCTGGGAATGCCTCGGGATCCCCCGGGAGGAGCTGGACGAAGTGGCTGGGGGGAGGGAAGTCTGGGCTTCGTTGCTTAGACCTCAGATAAGCGGAAGAAAATGGATGGATGGATGGATGTATATGAATGAGGTAGATCCCCTCCACTTGGTACATTGGAAAGTAGCTTGCCTGCCACTCCTGTTTAGTATCAACCAAAACATCTATTATTGGGATTCATCATTCCATTCGAGGTGGTGTTTCTGACACTGGTCCCTACATCCATCCTTCCATCCCTACATCCATCCATCCATCCATCCATCAAAGTAAAGCCGCTGCTCCTCCACCTGGAGAAGAGCCAGATGAGGTGGTTCGGGCATCTGGTCAGGATGCCACTCGAACGCCTCCCTAGGGAGGTGTTTAGGGCACGTCCGACCGACAGGAGGTCAAGGGGAAGACCCAGGACACGTTGGGAAGACTATGTCTACCGGCTGGTCTGGGAATGCCTCGGGATCCCCCGGGAGGAGCTGGACGAAGTGGCTGGGGGGAGGGAAGTCTAGGCTTCGTTGCTTAGACCTCAGATAAGCGGAAGAAAATGGATGGATGGATGGATGTATATGAATGAGGTAGATCCCCTCCACTTGGTACATTGGAAAGTAGCTTGCCTGCCACTCCTGTTTAGTATCAACCAAAACATCTATTATTGGGATTCATCATTGCATTCGAGGTGGTGTTTCTGACACTGGTCCCTACATCCATCCATCCATCCCTACATCCATCCATCCATCCATCCATCAAAGTAAAGCCGCTGCTCCTCCACATGGAGAGGAGCCAGATAAGGTGGTTCGGGCATCTGGTCAGGATGCCACCCGAACGCCTCCCTAGGGAGGTGTTTAGGGCACGTCCGACCGACAGGAGGGCAAGGGGAAGACCCAGGACACGTTGGGAAGACTATGTTTCCCGGCTGGTCTGGGAATGCCTCGGGATCCCCCGGGAGGAGCTGGACGAAGTGGCTGGGGAGAGGGAAGTCTGGGCTTCTTTGCTTAGACCTCAGATAAGCGGAAGTAAATGGATGGATGGATGGATATATATATATATATATATATATGAATGAGGTAGATCCCCTCCACTTGGTACATTGGAAAGTAGCTTGCCTGCCACTCCTGTTTAGTATCAACCAAAACATCTATTATTGGGATTCATCATTCCATTCGAAGTGGTGTTTCTGACACCGGTCCCTACATCCATCCATCCATCTCTACATCCATCCATCCATCCATCCATCAAAGTAAAGCCGCTGCTCCTCCACATGGAGAGGAGCCAGATGAGGTGGTTCGGGCATCCGGTCAGGATGCCACCCGAACGCCTCCCTAGGGTGGTGTTTAGGGCACGTCCGACCGACAGGAGGGCAAGGGGAAGACCTAGGACACGTTGGGAAGACTATGTCTCCCGGCTGGTCTGGGAACGCCTCGGGATCCCCCGGGAGGAGCTGGACGAAGTGGCTGGAGGGAGGGAAGTCTGGGCTTCTTTGCTTAGACCTCAGATAAGCGGAAGAAAATGGATGGATGGATGGATATATATGAATGAGGTAGATCCCCTCCACTTGGTACATTGGAAAGTAGCTTGCCTGCCACTCCTGTTTAGCATCAACCAAAACATCTATTATTGGGATTCATCATTCCATTCGAGGTGGTGTTTCTGACACTGGTCCCTACATCCACCCATCCATCCATCCATCCGTCCGTCCGTCCATCCATTCATCCATCTTTCAGTCTGTCCTAAGCCTGTATATCGGGGTTTGTGCAGGTGAGAACCTTGACCTGCACCAGGTGTGAAATGAGAGCATATTGATCCGTGGGTTGGTGCATGATTATGTGCAAGAGTTCTCCCAAAGTCATGGAGGTGAGTGATTGACTTCAGTTGAAAAGACTCCAGGCAGAATGACGTCCACATGATTGCCGTAACGCAAGGTCATGCTTTTAAATGACTACGCCGGCATTGATGAGATGATTTGCACCGAAACCTCATTCATCAAGGTGTCGTCAGGCAAACCAGGTGGAACAATGTGCGTTGTAATTTAATTCCTGTCAACGACGAGCCGAGATAGAAAGTCAGGAGCTGTGACGTCCGTGTCTTACCTGCGTGAGTCAGGTGATTAGTGCTAATCTCCTCTAAATTGGATGAGAGTGTGGAGGACAATGGGAATAATGATCGATGCACTTAATTAAAGCATTTAGACTTTTTGATTGGCTCACAATGTATGGATGTTAGCCAGTGACGTGCGGTGAGGTTGATGGCTGGTGAGGCACTGACTTCATCACAGTCAGATTTACAAACATATGAACCCTAAAGAGTATCTTATTCACCATTTGATTGGCAGCAGTTAACGGGTTATGTTTAAAAGCTCATACCAGCATTCTTCCCTGCTTGGCACTCAGCATCAAGGCTTGGAATTGGGGGTTAAATCACCAAAAATGATTCCCGGGCGCGGCGCCGCTTCTGCCCACTGCTCCCCTCACCTCCCAGTGGGTGAACAAGGGGATGGGTCAAATGCAGAGGACACATTTCATTACACCTAGTGTGTGTGTGACAATCATTGGTACTTTAACTTAACTTTAACTTTACACATACAAACTGTAGCACACAAAAAAGCACATTTAATTAAAAAAAAATGTTATTATGGTCTTACCTTTACTTATAAATGAAGTCCACAACTAAATCCCTCACTTAAACTTTCCACGTGCAAGATTGAATCTATTTCAAAAAAGTGTAACCGAGGGTTTATAAATGTGGCCTATACTGTATGAAACTACAAAATAACAAACACGGAGGCTCCAGTTTACACGAGGACCACTTTATTTACCTTCTTTCAAAAACCTCCGCTCCACTCCGTGTCACATCACTTCCGCTCTTAGCGCCTTCAAAATAAGAGCTCAAGGCATATACCGTATAACAGCGCATAACAGGAACTTAACATCACAAAGAGAAAAGCCCATGAAAATAGGTTACAACAAGTTATTTAATAAGAAGCCAAAAAGTGCAAAAACAATAATGTTCGTGTTGGAGGAGTTGTGAATTAGGTACATCTGCAGTCTGCATGGCGTAGTGGGTAGAGCAACCGTGCCAGAAACCTGAGGGTTGCAGGTTCGCTCCCCGCCTCTTACCATCCAAAAATCGCTGCCGTTGTGTCCTTGGGCGGGACACTTCACCCTTTGCCCCCGGTGCCACTCACACCGGTGAATTGAATGATGAATGATAGGTGGTGGTCGGAGGGGCCGTTGGCGCAAAATTGCAGCCACGCTTCCGTCAGTCTACCCCAGGGCAGCTGTGGCTATGAAAGTAGCTTACCACCACCAGGTGTGAATGAATGATGGGTTCTACCTTTAAAGCGACTTTGGGTACTTAGAAAAGCGCTATACAAATCCCAGGTATTATTATTATTATTATTATCTAATGTTGTGTCCCTGCAGTCATTCACAACTCCTCCAACACCAACATTATTGTTTTTGCACTTTTTGGCTTCTTATGAAATAATTTATTAAAATAGATTCAATCTTGCACGTGGAAAGTTTAAGTGTGGGCTTTAGTTGATATAACAATTCTACGGCGGGGGTGCAGGAGGCGAGCCTCACACAGTTCGTCTTTTGCAGCCGTTTTATGATCGCTCAGCACAAGAAATACGTTACACACATACAGTTGTTGACAAAATACACTGTACATTATATACCTCAGCTAACTAAACTATGGAAATGTATAATATAATTCATATAGCAATACAGTCTCACTGCACAGCAGGCCAGCAGTTAGCCGAGTCCGTCCATGTTGAGGCACTGAGTGACGTGCCTCAACTGGCTGCTGTTCACCGCACCGTCTCTTCTCAGTATTTGAACGGCAAATGTGAAAATTCAGCGATTTTGAATAAAAATAATCTAAAACTGGTGAAGTTAAATGGAAAATAACTTTATAGTATAATCACTGGATACATATAACAATTTAATTTTTTTTTTTTCTTTTTACATTGTTTTTCTTTCCATGATGGCAGGTGAGGCCCCGCCTTACCTGCCTCTAGTGACTGCACGTCACTGTTGCTTACATGTCCCTTGACAAGTTTCACTGCAATAAGGCGCTTTTTGGTAGCCATCCACAAGCTTCTGGCAAGCGTCAGGTTAAGTTTTTGACCACCCCTCTTGACAAAAGTGGTGCAGTTCAGCTAAATTTGCTGAAACTAACTAAATTGCTGGGTATTGTGGACAAACAGCTCAATTTTTGTTTCATCTGACCACATAATAGTCCTCCAGAAGGTCTTATCTTTGCTGAAACAATGCTGAAGAAACAAGTCCATGTCACAAAAGCAACACATTTAGCTGAACTGCAGCATTTTTGTGGTCAAGTGGTCAAGCAGAAGCTTGTGGATGGCTACCAAAAGCGCCTTTTTGCAGGTAAACTTGCCAAGGGACATGTAAGCAAATATTAACATTGCTGTATGTATACTTTTGACCCTCACATTTTCAGTACAGCCATAATAAATTCATAAAAGAAGCAAACTTCATGAATGTTTCTTGTGACCAACAAGTACAGGTAAAAGCCAGTAAATTAGAATATTTTGAAAAACTTGATTTATTTCAGTAATTGCATTCAAAAGGTGTAACTTGTACATTATATTTATTCATTGCACACAGACTGATGCATTCAAATGTTTATTTCATTTAATTTTGATGATTTGAAGTGGCAACAAATGAAAATCCAAAATTCCGTGTGTCACAAAATTAGAATATTACTTAAGGCTAATACAAAAAAGGGATTTTTAGAAATGTTGGCCAACTGAAAAGTATGAAAATGAAAAATATGAGCATGTACAATACTCAATACTTGGTTGGAGCTCCTTTTGCCTCAATTACTGCGTTAATGCGGCGTGGCATGGAGTCGATGAGTTTCTGGCACTGCTCAGGTGTTATGAGAGCCCAGGTTGCTCTGATAGTGGCCTTCAACTCTTCTGCGTTTTTAGGTCTGTCATTCTGCATCTTCCTTTTCACAATACCCCACAGATTTTCTATGGAGCTAAGGTCAGTGGAGTTGGCGGGCCAATTTAGAACAGAAATACCATGGTCCGTAAACCAGGCACGGGTAGATTTTGCGCTGTGTGCAGGCGCCAAGTCTTGTTGGAACTTGAAATCTCCATCTCCATAGAGCAGGTCAGCAGCAGGAAGCATGAAGTGCTCTAAAACTTGCTGGTAGACGGCTGCGTTGACCCTGGATCTCAGGAAACAGAGTGGACCGACACCAGCAGATGACATGGCACCCCAAACCATCACTGATGGTGGAAACTTTACACTAGACTTCAGGCAACGTGGATCCTGTGCCTCTCCTGTCTTCCTCCAGACTCTGGGACCTCGATTTCCAAAGGAAATGCAAAATTTGCATGGTTGGGTGATGGTTTGGGGTGCCATGTCATCTGCTGGTGTCGGTCCACTCTGTTTCCTGAGATCCAGGGTCAACGCAGCCGTCTACCAGCAAGTTTTAGAGCACTTCATGCTTCCTGCTGCTGACCTGCTCTATGGAGATGGAGATTTCAAGTTCCAACAGGACTTGGCGCCTGCACACAGCGCAAAATCTACCCGTGCCTGGTTTACGGACCATGGTATTTCTGTTCTAAATTGGCCCGCCAACTCCCCTGACCTTAGCCCCATAGAAAATCTGTGGGGTATTGTGAAAAGGAAGATGCAGAATGCCAGACCCAAAAACGCAGAAGAGTTGAAGGCCACTATCAGAGCAACCTGGGCTCTCATAACACCTGAGCAGTGCCAGAAACTCATCGACTCCATGCCACGCCGCATTAACGCAGTAATTGAGGCAAAAGGAGCTCCAACCGAGTATTGAGTATTGTACATGCTCATATTTTTCATTTTCATACTTTTCAGTTGGCCAACATTTCTAAAAATCCCTTTTTTGTATTAGCCTTAAGTAATATTCTAATTTTGTGACACACGGAATTTTGGATTTTCATTTGTTGCCATTTCAAATCATCAAAATTAAATGAAATAAACATTTGAATGCATCAGTCTGTGTGCAATGAATAAATATAATGTACAAGTTACACCTTTTGAATGCAATTACTGAAATAAATCAAGTTTTTTCAAAATATTCTAATTCACTGGCTTTTACCCGTATGTGCTCCAATCACTACATCACAAAAAAATAAGAGTTGTAGAAATGATTGTAAAGTCAAGACAGCCATGACTGGTATGTACACTTTTGATCGTGACTGTATACAGGAAAATACCCCCAGCAAGTTCTTGCTAACTCTCAGTTTCTCTCAATCCCTGTAATTACTTACTGGCACCTTTCAATTTGTCTTGTACCCCCAACCGTCGTATTTGATTTGCATCTCCCTAATTCAACATCTGACAGCCCTTAATGGCCACCTGGCAATGTGTTTGTAACTCTTTTGCAGTATTTCACTGACACGCTCAATTCCGCCTCCCCTGCTTATACGCCCAACCCTGTTGCTTGATCCAATCCATCCTCCTCCTTCTTACCTCAGATCATTCACTTCCTCCACTCTTCGTCTGCATCCCTTCATCATCTTCACCCCGCACCACTCATTCCGCCTTTTCATCATCCCCCCCCGCCTTGCTTTTTGTGAGATAATACATTTGCAGCCGGAGTGATCTATCGATTCCTTGAACCAAAGCCGCCTTTCCAGAAAGGTAATTTTTTTAAGGAGGCAAAGATTAGACAGAAGCTCAGCACTTTTCAAGGTGAGCAAGGCTCTCCCAGCTTTTTAAAGTGAGTAAAGTTGGAATAAGCAATGATTTCAAGCATTCCATATACATCACCAGCTCTTCTTTTTTTCTTGTTTGTCTAGCACGGCTCTTTAGTACCATCCTAGTGGCTCCCTGGAGCATTTTTTAAAATGTATGAAATTGGAAAAACATGGGTGAAAAAATGTTTTGTTTTGCCACGGATGAGGAGATGCTGCTTCGTTTTTGATTAAAGTAAAGTCTGACTTGCTGATCTTGATTTGGGATCTGCATAAGTCCAGAAAAATTGTGTGCGTCCGCTTTTGTAGTCCCTGCCGACGCCATAGTCGATATGCTTCTTCTTTTTCTCTATCTTCTTGTTATGTGACATTCATCCTCCACTGTTGCCATTTCTAATATAAAGTAGTGTAAAGTTCTTACTTATATCTGTCAGTAAACTCACCATGAAAGCACTAAAACATACCGGTGTAGTGAGTTTACATTATTCACCCAAAGAACTTTAGTTATTAGAGAGTTCCGGTCGGACGGTTTTTCACGGGACACATTTCGGGCGTTGTTGTTGCACTAGTGAGCCACGGATGAGGAGATGCTGCTCCGTTTTTGATTGAAGTAAAGTCTGACTTGCTGATCTTTATTTGGGGTCTGCATAAGTCCAGAAAAATTGCGTGCGTCCGCCTTTGTAGTCCCTGCCGACGCCATAGTCGATAAGCTTCTTCTTTTTCTCTATCTTCTTGTTATGTGACATTCATCCTCCACTGTTGCCATTTCTAATATAAAGTAGTGTAAAGTTCTTACTTATATCTGTCAGTAAACTCACCATGAAAGCACTAAAACATACCGGTGTAGTGATTTTACATTATTCACCCAAGGAACTTTAATTATTAGAGAGTTCCGGTCAGACGGTTTTTCACGGGACACATTTCGGGCGTTGTTGTTGCACTAGTGAGCCACGGATGAGGAGATGCTGCTCCGTTATTGATTGAAGTAAAATCTGACTTGCTGATCTTTATTTGGGGTCTGCATAAGTCCAAAAAAATTGCTTGCGTCCGCCTTTGTAGTCCTTGCCGACGCTTCTTCTTTTTCTCTATCTTCTTGTTATGTGACATTCATCCTCCACTGTTGCCATTTCTAATATAAAGTAGTGTAAAGTTCTTACTTATATCTGTTAGTAAACTCACCATGAAAGCACTAAAACATACCGGTGTAGTGAGTTTACATTATTCACCTAAGGAACTTTAGTTATTAGAGCGTTCCGGTCGGACGGTTTTTCACGGGCCACATTTCGGGCGTTGTTGTTGCACTAGTGAGCCACGGATGAGGAGACGCTGCTCCGTTATTTATTGAAGTAAAATCTGACTTGCTGATCTTTATTTGGGGTCTGCATAAGTCCAGAAAAATTGCGTGCGTCCGCCTTTGTACTCCCTGCCGACGCCATAGTCGATAAGCTTCTTCTTTTTCTCTATCTTCTTGTTATGTGACATTCATCCTCCACTGTTGCCATTTCTAATATAAAGTAGTGTAAAGTTCTTACTTATATCTGTCAGTAAACTCACCATGAAAGCGCTAAAACATACCGGTGTAGTGAGTTTACATTATTCACCCAAGGAACTTTAATTATTAGAGAGTTCCGGTCGAACGGTTTTTCACGGGACACATTTCGGGCGTTGTTGTTGCACTAGTGAGCCACGGATGAGGAGATGCTGCTCCGTTTTTGATTGAAGTAAAGTCTGACTTGCTGATCTTTATTTGGAATCTGCATAAGTCCAGAAAAAAATGTGTGTGTCCACCTTCGTAGTCGATAGGCTTCTTCTTTTTCTTTATCTTCTTGTTATGTGACATTCATCCTCCACTGTTGCCATTTCTAATATAAAGTAGTGTAAAGTTCTTACTTATATCTGTCAGTAAACTCACCATGAAAGCACTAAAACATACCGGTGTAGTGAGTTTACATTATTCACCCAAGGAACTTTAGTTATTAGAGAGTTCCGGTCGGACGGTTTTTCACGGGCCACATTTCGAGCGTTGTTGTTGCACTAGTGAGCCACGGATGAGGAGACGCTGTTCCGTTATTGATTGAAGTAAAGTCTGACTTGCTGATCTTTATTTGGGATCTGCATAAGTCCAGAAAAAATGTGTGTGTCTACCTTTGTAGTCCGTGCCGACGCCATAGTTGATAAGCTTCTTCTTTTTCTCTTTCTTCTTGTTATGTGACATTCATCCTCCACTGTTGCCATTTCTAATATAAAGTAGTGTAAAGTTCTTACTTATATCTGTCAGTAAACTCACCATGAAAGCGCTAAAACATACCGGTGTAGTGAGTTTACATTATTCACCCAAGGAACTTTAATTATTAGAGAGTTCCGGTCGGACGGTTTTTCACGGGACACATTTCGGGCGTTGTTGTTGCACTAGTGAGCCACGGATGAGGAGACGCTGCTCCGTTTTTGATTGAAGTAAAGTCTGGCTTGCTGATCTTTATTTGGGGTCTGCATAAGTCCAGAAAAATTGCGTGCGTCCGCCTTTGTAGTCCCTGCCGACGCTTCTTCTTTTTCTCTATCTTCTTGTTATGTGACATTTATCTTCCACTGTTGCCATTTCTAATATAAAGTAGTGTAAAGTTCTTACTTATATCTGTCAGTAAACTCACCATGAAAGCGCTAAAACATACCGGTGTAGTGAGTTGACATTATTCACCCAAGGAACTTTAGTTATTAGAGAGTTCCGGTTGGACGGTTTTTCACGGGACACATTTCGGGCGTTGTTGTTGCACTAGAGAGCCACGGATGAGGAGATGCTGCTCCGTTTTTGATTGAAGTAAAGTCTGACTTGCTGATCTTTATTTGGGATCTGCATAACTCCAGAAAAATTGCTTGCGTCCGCCTTTGTAGTCCCTGCCGACGCCATAGTCGATAAGCTTCTTCTTTTTCTCTATCTTCTTGTTGTGTGACATTCATCCTCCACTGTTGCCATTTCTAATATAAAGTAGTATAAAGTTCTTACTTAAATCTGTCAGTAAACTCACCATGAAAGCGCTAAAACATACCGGTGTAGTGAGTTTACATTATTCACCCAAGGAACTTTAGTTATTAGAGAGTTCCGGTCGGACGGTTTTTCACGGGACACATTTCGGGTGTTGTTGTTGCACTAGTGAGCCACAGATGAGGAGACGCTGCTTCGTTTTTGATTGAAGTAAAGTCTGACTTGCTGATCTTTATTTGGGATCTGCATAAGTCCAGAAAAAATACGTGCGTCCGCCTTTGTAGTACTTGCCGACGCCATAGTCGATAAGCTTCTTCTTTTTCTCTATCTTCTTGTTATGTGACATTCATCCTCCACTGTTGCCATTTCCAATATAAAGTAGTGTAAAGTTCTTACTTATATCTGTCAGTAAACTCACCATGAAAGCGCTAAAACATACCGGTGTAGTGAGTTTACATTATTCACCGAAGGAACTTTAATTATTAGAGAGTTCCGGTCGGACGGTTTTTCACGGGACACATTTCGGGCGTTGTTGTTGCACTAGTGAGCCACGGATGAGGAGATGCTGCTCCGTTTTTGATTGAAGTAAAGTCTGACTTGCTGATCTTTATTTGGGATCTGCATAACTCCAGAAAAATTGCTTGCGTCCGCCTTTGTAGTCCCTGCCGACGCCATAGTCGATAAGCTTCTTCTTTTTCTCTATCTTCTTGTTGTGTGACATTCATCCTCCACTGTTGCCATTTCTAATATAAAGTAGTGTAAAGTTCTTACTTATATCTGTCAGTAAACTCACCATGAAAGCACTAAAACATACCGGTGTAGTGATTTCACTTTATTCACCCAAGGAACTTTAGTTATTAGAGAGTTCCGGTCGGACGGTTTTTCACGGGACACATTTCGGGCGTTGTTGTTGCACTAGTGAGCCACGGATGAGGAGATGCTGCTCCGTTTTTGATTAAAGTAAAGTCTGACTTGCTGATATTTATTTGGGATCTGCATATGTCCAGAAAAATTGCGTGCGTCCGCCTTTGTAGTCCCTGCCGACGCCATAGTTGATAAGCTTCTTCTTTTTCCCTATATTCTTCTTATGTGACATTCATCCTCCACTGTTGCCATTTCTAATATAAAGTAGTGTAAAGTTCTTACTTATATCTGTCAGTAAACTCGCCATGAAAGCGCTAAAACATACCGGTGTAGTGAGTTTACATTATTCACCCAAGGAACTTTAATTATTAGAGAGTTCCGGTCGGACGGTTTTTCACGGGACACTTTTCGGGCGTTGTTGTTGCACTAGTGAGCCACGGATGAGGAGATGCTGCTCCGTTTTTGATTGAAGTAAAGTCTGACTTGCTGATCTTTATTTGGGATCTGCAAAAGTCCAGAAAAATTGCGTGCGTCCGCCTTTGTAGTCCCTGCCGACGCCATAGTCGATAAGCTTCTTATTTTTCTCTATCTTCTTGTTATGTGACATTCATCCTCCACTGTTGCCATTTCTAATATAAAGTAGTGTAAAGTTCTTACTTATATCTGTCAGTAAACTCACCATGAAAGCACTAAAACATACCGGTGTAGTGACTTTACATTATTCACCCAAGGAACTTTAATTATTAGAGAGTTCCGGTCGGACGGTTTTTCACGGGACACATTTCGGGCGTTGTTGTTGCACTAGTGAGCCACGGATGAGGAGATGCTGCTCCGTTTTTGATTGAAGTAAAGTCTGACTTGCTGATCTTTATTTGGGATCTGCATAAGTCCAGAAAAATTGCGTGCTTCCGCCTTTGTAGTCCTTGCCGACGCTTCTTCTTTTTCTCTATCTTCTTGTTATGTGACATTCATCCTCCACTGTTGCCATTTCTAATATAAAGTAGTGTAAAGTTCTTACTTATATCTGTCAGTAAACTCACCATGAAAGCGCTAAAACATACCGGTGTAGTGAGTTTACATTATTCACCCAAGGAACCTTAGTTATTAGAGAGTTCCGGTCGGACGGTTTTTCACGGGACACATTTCGGGCGTTGTTGTTGCACTAGTGAGCCACAAATGAGGAGATGCTGCTCCGTTATTGATTGAAGTAAAGTCTGACTAGCTGATCTTTATTTGGGGTCTGCATAAGTCCAGAAAAATTGCATGCGTCCGCCTTTGTAGTCCTTGCCGACGCCATAGTCGATAAGCTTCTTCTTTTTCTCTATCTTCTTGTTATGGGACATTCATCCTCCACTGTTGCCATTTCTAATATAACGTAGTATAAAGTTCTTACTTATATCTGTCAGTAAACTCACCATGAAAGCGCTAAAACATACCGGTGTAGTGAGTTTACATTATTCACCCAAGGAACTTTAGTTATTAGAGAGTTCCGGTCGGACGGTTTTTCACGGGACACATTTCGGGCGTTGTTGTTGCACTAGTGAGCCACGAATGAGAAGATGCTGCTCCGTTTTTGATTGAAGTAAAGTCTGACTTGCTGATCTTTATTTGGGATCTGCATAAGTCCAGTAAAATTGCGTGCGTCCGCCTTTGTAGTCCTTGCCGACACCATAGTCGATAAGCTTCTTCTTTTTCTCTATCTTCTTGTTATGTGACATTCATCCTCCACTGTTGCCATTTCTAATATAAAGTAGTGTAAAGCTCTTACTTATATCCGTCAGTAAACTCGCCATGAAAGCACTAAAACATACCGGTGTAGTGAGTTGATATTATTCACCCAAGGAACTTTAGTTATTAGAGAGTTCCGGTCGGACGGTTTTTCACGGGACACTTTTCGAGCGTTGTTGTTGCACTAGTGAGCCACGGATGAGGAGATGCTGCTCCGTTATTGATTGAAGTAAAGTCTGACTTGCTGATCTTTATTTGGGATCTGCATAAGTCCAGAAAAAATGCGTGTGTCCGCCTTTGTAGTCCTTGCCGACGCTTCTTCTTTTTCTCTATCTTCTTGTTATGGGACATTCATCCTCCACTGTTGCCATTTCTAATATAAAGTAGTGTAAAGTTCTTACTTATATATGTCAGTAAACTCACCATAAAAGCGCTAAAACATACCGGTGTAGTGAGTTGCTTTATTCAACCAAGGAACTTTAATTATTAGAGAGTTCCGGTCGGACGGTTTTTCCACGGGACACATTTCGGGCGTTGTTGTTGCACTAGTGAGCCACGGATGAGGAGACGCTGCTCCGTTTTTGATTGAAGTAAAGTCTGACTTGCTGATCTTTATTTGGGGTCTGCATAAGTCCAGAAAAATTGTGTGCGTCCGCCTTTGTAGTCCCTGCCGACGCCATAGTCGATAAGCTTCTTCTTTTTCTCTATCTTCTTGTTATGTGACATTCATCTTGTTGCCATTTCTAATATAAAGTAGTGTAAAGTTCTTACTTATATCTGTCAGTAAAAGCACCATGAAAGCACTAAAACATACCGGTGTAGTGAGTTCACTTTATTCACCCAAGGAACTTTAATTATTAGAGAGTTCCGGTCCGACGGTTTTTCACGGGACACATTTCGGGCGTTGTTGTTGCACTAGTGAGCCACGGATGAGGAGACGCTGCTCCGTTTTTGATTGAAGTAAAGTCTGACTTGCTGATCTTTATTTGGGATCTGCATAAGTCCAAAAAAATTGCGTGCATCCGCCTTTGTAGTCCTTGCCGACGCTTCTTCTTTTTCTCTATCTTCTTGTTATGTGACATTCATCCTCCACTGTTGCCATTTCTAATATAAAGTAGTATAAAGTTCTTACTTATATCTGTCAGTAAACTCACCATGAAAGCGCTAAAACATACCGGTGTAGTGAGTTTACATTATTCACCCAAGGAACTTTAGTTATTAGAGAGTTCCGGTCGGACGGTTTTTTCACGGGACACATTTCGGGCGTTGTTGTTGTTGCACTAGTGAGCCACGGATGAGGAGACGCTGCTCCGTTATTGATTGAAGTAAAGTCTGACTAGCTGATCTTTATTTGGGGTCTGCATAGGTCCAGAAAAATTGCGTGCGTCCGCCTTTGTAGTCCATGCCGACGCCATAGTCGATAAGCTTCTTCTTTTTCTCTATCTTCTTGTTATGTGACATTCATCCTCCACTGTTGCCATTTCTAATATAAAGTAGTGTAAAGTTCTTACTTATATCTGTCAGTAAACTCGCCATGAAAGCGCTAAAACATACCGGCGTAGTGAGTTTAAATTATTCACCCAAGGAACTTTAGTTATTAGAGAGTTCCGGTCGGACGGTTTTTCACGGGACACATTTCGGGCATTGTTGTTGCACTAGTGAGCCACGGATGAGGAGATGCTGCTCCGTTTTTGATTGAAGTAAAGTCTGACTTGCTGATCTTTATTTGGGGTCTGCATACGTCCAGAAAAAATGTGTGTGTCCACTTTTGTAGTCGATAAGCTTCTTCTTTTTCTCTATCTTCTTGTTATGTGACATTCATCCTCCACTGTTGCCATTTCTAATATAAAGTAGTGTAAAGTTCTTACTTATATCTGTCAGTAAACTCACCATGAAAGCGCTAAAACATACCGGTGTAGTGAGTTTACATTATTCACCCAAGGAACTTTAATTATTAGAGAGTTCCGGTCGGACGGTTTTTTCACGGGACACATTTCGGGCGTTGTTGTTGCACTAGTGAGCCACAAATGAGGAGATGCTGCTCCGTTTTTGATTGAAGTAAAGTCTGACTTGCTGATCTTTATTTGGGATCTGCATAAGTCCAGAAAAAATGCGTGTGTCCGCCTTTGTAGTCCTTGCCGACGCTTCTTCTTTTTCTCTATCTTCTTGTTATGTGACATTCATCCTCCACTGTTGCCATTTCTAATATAAAGTAGTGTAAAGTTCTTACTTATATCTGTCAGTAAACTCACCATGAAAGCACTAAAACATACCGGTGTAGTGAGTTCATTTTATTCACCCAAGGAACTTTAGTTATTAGAGAGTTCCGGTCGGACGGTTTTTCACGGGACACATTTCGGGCGTTGTTGTTGCACTAGTGAGCCACGGATGAGGAGACGCTGCTCCGTTATTGATTGAAGTAAAGTCTGACTTGCTGATCTTTATTTGGGAGCTGCATAAGTCCAGAAAAATTGCGTGCGTCCACCTTTGAAGTCCTTGCCGACGCCATAGTAGATAAGCTTCTTCTTTTTCTCTATCTTCTTGTTATGTGACCTTCATCCTCCACTGTTGCCATTTCTAATATAAAGTAGTGTAAAGTTCTTACTTATATCTGTCAGTAAACTCACCATGAAAGCACTAAAACATACCGGTGTAGTGAGTTTACATTATTCACCCAAGGAACTTTAATTATTAGAGAGTTCCGGTCGGACGGTTTTTTCACGGGACACATTTCGGGCGTTGTTGTTGCACTAGTGAGCCACGGATGAGGAGATGCTGCTCCGTTTTTGTTTGAAGTAAAGTCTGACTTGCTGATATTTATTTGGGATCTGCATAAGTCCAGAAAAAATGCATGTGTCCACCTTTGTAGTCCTTGCCGACGCCATAGTCGATAAGCTTCTTCTTTTTCTCTATCTTCTTGTTATGTGACATTCATTCTCCACTGTTGCCATTTCTAATATAAAGTAGTGTAAAGTTCTTACTTATATCTGTCAGTAAACTCACCATGAAAGCACTAAAACATACCGGTGTAGCGAGTTTACATTATTCACCCAAGGAACTTTAGTTATTATAGAGTTCCGGTGGGACGGTTTTTCACGGGACACATTTCGGGCGTTGTTGTTGCACTAGTGAGCCACGGATGAGGAGATGCTGCTCCGTTATTGATTGAAGTAAAGTCTGACTTGCTGATCTTTATTTGGGGTCTGCATAAGTCCAGAAAAAATGCGTGTGTCAACCTTTGTAGTCCGTGCCGACGCCATAGTCGATAATCTTCTTCTTTTTCTCTATCTTCTTGTTATGTGACATTCATCCTCCACTGTTGCCATTTCTAATATAAAGTAGTGTAAAGTTCTTACTTATATCTGTCAGTAAACTCACCATGAAAGCACTAAAACATACCGGTGTAGTGAGTTTACATTATTCACCCAAGGAACTTTAATTATTAGAGACACATTTCGGGCGTTGTTGTTGCACTAGTGAGCCACGGATGAGGAGACGCTATTCCGTTATTGATTGAAGTAAAGTCTGAATGTCATTAAAACAGTTAGCGCCATCTTTTGACACTTCTTCCACTCCCGTCCTTTCACGCTACACCGCTACAACAAAGATGACGGGGAGAAGACGCCGTCGAAGTGGAGGCACGTAAATAAGACCGCCCACAAAAGCGACTGTAAGAAAGCGACTTGAAGATGATGTGTAAAACATCATCTATGCAACATTTTGAGCAAAGAACCACCATCACATGTTATGTAGACCACAAGGAAGTATTTTACATTTAGAAAAAAATCATAATAATATGACCTATTTAATGCACCTTATCGGCAGTGCACCTTATAATCGGGTGCGCCCTATGGTCGGGAAAATACGGTACTTCAATGAAGCTATTTATGCCCGCATGATGGTGGAATCACTTTGTAAATAAAAGCAGTTAAAACACAACACAATGTAAGATTTTAATGATTCCAACCAGATAATTTGAATGTAAAAAAGCATTTAACAAAAAAAATGATAAACGCTGGTTGTGTTTTTCCAATAAAATGTCTGTGCTACATGTTCCGGCACATGGCATATGGCAGTTAAATGAACTTGCAAAAGGTGTTCTGTGGGTCTCATCCAATACCTAATTATTAAGCGCCATCTGCCAAAGACATATGTTACACTCGCAGCCGTGTTGCTGCAATATGATATTGTCTTCCTTTACTCCCCGAGCACATTTTCAGCTCCTGTTTGTTTAATTTCTGTTTTGTATATTGTTTTTTTTTTTTTTTTTTTTTTTTTTTTTTTTACTATTATAGGTTATGGGTAGAACATGCAGCTATATCATTTTCTATAAGTTGGGTAGGCAACAGTTAAAATATAATATTTCATTATAATTCAGATGAATAATGCCATAACTCTTTTCATTGTTTTTCTCCTATTCCCTGAACTATATATTTACTCCTCATAAAGACAGCACATGTACTATTAAAATGATATTTTCTACTAGATAGATTAGCTGGAGAATTGAAATGTTGCAGTCACATGAAAGCAGTGTTACATCACATAGATTGTTTCCCCCCTTGCAGCCAGTGACGTGCAGTCACTAGAGGCAGGTGAGGCGGGGCCTCACCTGCCATCATGGAAAGAAAAAAAATGTAAAAAGAAAAAAAAAAAATTTAATTGTTATATGTATCCAGTGATTATACTATAAAGTTATTTTCCATTTAACTTCACCAGTTTTAGATGTTTTTTTCAAAATTGCTGAATTTTCACATTTGCCGTTCAAATACTGAGAAGAGACGGTGCGGTGAACAGCAGCCAGTCGAGGCACGTCACTCAGTGCCTCAACATGGATTGCGCAATGACTCGGCTAACTGCTGGCCTGCTGTGCAGTGAGACCGTATTGCTATATGAACTATATTATACATTTCCATAGTTTAGTTAGCTGAGGTATATAATGTACAGTGTATTTTGTCAACAACTATATGTGTGTAACTTATTTCTTGTGCTGAGCGATCATAAAACGGCTGCAAAAGACGCACTGGCTGAGGCTCGCCTCCTGCTCCCCCGCCGTAGAATTGTTATATCAACTAAAGCCCACACTTAAACTTTCCACGTGCAAGATTGAATCTATTTAAAAAAAATATTTCATAAGAAGCCAAAAAGTGCAAAAACAATAATGTTGGTGTTGGAGGAGTTGTGAATGACTGCAGGGACACAACGTTAGGTACACCCGCAGACTGCAGGTGTACCTAATTCACAACTCCTCCAACACCAACATTATTGTTTTTGCACTTTTTGGCTTCTTATGAAATAACTTTTGTATTCTATTTTCATGGGCTTTCCTCTTTGTGATGTTAAGTTCCTGTTATGCGCTGTTATACAGTATATGCCTTGAGCTCTTATTTTGAAGGCGCTAAGAGCGGAAGTGATGTCACGGAGTGGAGCGGAGGTTTTTGAAAGAAGGTAAATAAAGTGGTCCTCGTGTAAACTGGAGCCTCCGTGTTTGTTATTTTGTAGTTTCATACAGTATAGGCGACATTTATAAACCCTCGGTTACACTTTTTTAAATAGATTCAATCTTGCACGTGGAACGTTTAAGTGAGGGCTTTAGTTGCGGCGCATGGACTTAATTTATAAGTAAAGGTAAGACCATAATAAGGTTTTTTTTTATTAAATGTGCTTTTTTGTGTGCTACAGTTTGTATGTGTAAAGTTAAAGTTAAGTTAAAGTAGCAATGATTGCCACACACACACTAGGTGTAATAAAATGTGTCCTCTGCATTTGACCCATCCCCTTGATCACCCCCTGGGAGGTGAGGGGAGCAGTGGGCAGCAGCGGCGCCGCGCCCGGGAATCATTTTTGGTGATTTAACCCCCAAATCCAAGCCTTGATGCTGAGTGCCAAGCAGGGAAGAATGCTGGTATGAGCTTTTAAACATAACCCGTTAACTGCTGCCAATCAAATGGTGAATAAGATACTCTTTAGGGTTCATATGTTTGTAAATCTGACTGTGATGAAGTCAGTGCCTCACCAGCCATCAACCTCACCACACATCACTGCTTGCAGCATATCATAATTAAAAACAATGTATCCAATCCAAACTATGAAGAATAAATAATAATTGAATTAGAGATAATGCAACATGTTGTTAATTAAGGATATGCTATTTACGATACGAGAGTAATGAGAGGTTTCGAGTGATAAAAAAATAGTTTAACAATATGTTAATGAAAGCTGACTCTTGATAAAAAAAAAAACTAAAGATATTGGAGGTTTGTGGGTTGCGTATGAAAAAAAAATTGGTCAGGATGATCAAGAGTCAGCCGAGAACCACCATGTGGAGGGAGGTGTGGCCAGCGCTGCCTGCAGGAGCAAAGGTCACCGCCTCTGTCTATGGTGTTGAGGGCAGAGCACCATCGGATAGGGGCGGGGCAAGTGCCGACGGCGAGACACAGCTGACAGGTGATTAGATTTAGATCTAACTCTTTCGGGACGCTACAATATACACCCCCCGCTACCCCCTACCCCCACCTTAACCACGCCCCCCCCAACCCCGCCCACCTCAACCTCCTCATGCTCTCTCAGGGAGAGCATGTCCCAAATTCCAAGCTGCTGTTTTGAGGCATGTTAAAAAAATAATGCACTTTGTGACTTCAATAATAAATATGGCAGTGCCATGTTAGCATTTTTTTTTACATAACTTGAGTTGATTTATTTTGGAAAACTTTGCTACATTGTTTAATGCATCCAGCGGGGCATCACAACAAAATTAGACATAATAATGTGTTCATTCCACGACTGTATATATCGGTATCGCTTGATATCGGAATCGGTAATTAAGAGTTGGACAATTTCGGAATATCGGATACTGGCAACAAAGCCATTATCGGACATCTCTACCCCAAACGCACGTCAAAAGTGGGAAAGGAATGGCTAAATCAGGCTAGAATGAAGGTTTTAGAATGGCCTTCCCAAAGTCCTGACTTAAACGTGTGGACAATGCTGAAGAAACAAGTCCATCTCAGAAAACCAACACATTTAACTGAACTGCACCAAGAGGAGTGGTCAAAAATTCAATTGTGGATGGCTACCAAAAGCGCCTTATTGCAGGTAAACGTGCCAAGGGACATGTAAGCAAATATTAACATTGCTGTATGTATACTTTTGACCCTCACATTTTCAGTAGAGCCATAATAAATTCATAAAAGAAGCAAACTTCATGAATGTTTTTATGTGACCAACAAGTATGTGCTCCAATCACTCTATCTGTCATAATGAAATTTTCACAGCTTACTGCGAGGTTTGTTCTGGACAAGGCTTGCAGGTAGGAACATATTTATCAATCTAACTACAAAATAACAGGCAAAAACTATCTAACTATGGCATGAAATAAACAAGACTTACGTAGAGGGTTGCGTGACAAGAGCGTGAAGGAAACAAATAGCACAAACTATAGCATAGCAAGAAACAAACAACTAATATAATTATGGCATAGAACAACTATGAAACTGTGGCATGAAACAACCAACATGAACTATGGCATAGAACAACATGAAACTGTGACATGAAACAACTAACATGAACTATGGCATAGAACAGCATGAAACTGTGGCATGAAACCAATAACTAGCATAACTATGGAATCAGACCTGAAACGAGCAATGACGCCAGGCCGACTGACTGGCATAGGCAGTTTAAATAGTCTCTTGATTAGAGCCAGGTGAGCGTCCGAACACCAGCGGCAGGTGAAAATCATATGCCACCATGGCAACCAAAACAAACAAGAGTGCACAACAAACAGGAACTATGGAGTTAACCTAACAGAACATAACAAAAACATGATCCGGACCACGGATCATGACACTATCACAAAAAAATAAGAGTTGTACACTGCAAAAAGTGAAATCTAAGTAAGATGAAATATCTCAAATAAGGGTGATATTTGCTTATTTTCTGTCTGATAAGATCATTCTTCTCACTAAGCAGATTTTATGTTAGAGTGTTTTACTTGTTTTAAGTGTTCTAAATGATCTCAGTAAGATATTACAGCTTGTTGCTGAGATTTGATGAGCTATATTGAGTAAAACATGCTTGAAACTAGAATATCAAGTGTTGTGTCATCAACACTCACAAGTATAAAACTACTTTTTTAAAGTCATCATTTCTTATTTCAAGCATGAAACAAACAAAAAAAATCATGATTTTAACACAATTGTGTCTCATAATTAAAACAGATGACAGCCAAATGGACTTTGCTGTTTTATTTCCAATGAAACAATAGAAAATAGGTACTCATATAGTAGTACAGTTGGCACAGTACAGTAAACTGACAGTTAATATTTCAACATTTAACATTTCTAACAATTTTGAACAGAAATAGTTCATGCACATTCAGATGAATTCTTCAAAATGACAATTAAAAAAAATTTGGCCGGGGGCCGGGCTGTATATATGTTGCACTAATTGACTGAAAGAGCACGCACTTGGCGCGATGATGTCATGTTATCCATGGAAAAATGCATTTTTAGACAATATGATTTTCCTGAGCGGCTAGGAGACCCCGAGAGTAACAAGCGCTTGCCTTGTTGCCTTTCCATTAAGAACAATAAATTAGTTTTTAGTATAAGTTTGCTGGTTTCAAGAAATGTAATGCCGAGCGCATATCATTATGTCAAGATAATGGCACTAGAATTTACTTCATTTAAGAATATTTTTCAACATATTGAGCAAAAAGGTCTCTTTTTTTTTTCTACCAAGAAAAGTGCACTTGTTATTAGTGAGAATATACTTTAAGCTATTTTGGGGGTCATTGAAGTTAGCTAATTTTACTTGTTTTGTAAAGTTTTGACAAGCCACATTTTCTTGTTCTATTGGTAGATAATTTTGTTTTTGTTCAAATAAAATACCCCTCATTTTTGTAATTTTGTTTTCTTGTTTTTGATCACTGACTTTTTAAAGTGTAGAAATGATTGTAAACTCAAGACAGCCATGACCACGACTGTATATACTGTATATACAGTATATATATATATATATATATATATATATATATATATATATATATATATATATATATATGTCTTAATAAGGTTATCCAAAAAATAGTGCTCGATACCGTAGTAGAGCGCAATATATGTATGTGTGGGAAAAAAATCACAAGACTATTTCATCTCTACAGGCCTGTTTCATGAGGGGGGGTACCCTCAATCATCAGGAGATTTTAATGGGAGCATTCGCATACCATGGTTTATATAGGGCACAGAGTGGGTGGGTACAGGCTGGCGTAGGGGCGTGGTGATTGGCTCATGTGTTACCTAGGAGGTGTTTCCGTCTGTGGCGGCATGCTGTTACAATTTCGCTGCGCTTGTTGAGGGATGACAGGTCTGGACGGTAAATAATAAACAGTTTCTCTTTCAAGCATAGGTTGCATCTTTTATTACCACTATTGTAAGGTGTGCTGGATGCAAGAATTTGCCATGTTATTGAATATTCAACATTATTGTCTTTGAGGTCCCAAATGTGTTTGCTGAGTTCTGTGGTATTTCGCAGGTTTTGGTTCCTGAAAGAAGCCTTGTGATTGTTCCATCTGGTTTTGAATTCTCCCTCGGTTAATCCTACATATGTGTCGGATGTGTTAATGTCCTTGCGTATTACCTTAGATTGGTAGACAACTGATGTTTGTAAGCACCCCCCGTTGAGAGGGCAATCAGGTTTCTTTCGACAGTTACAGCCTTTGTTGGTTTTGGAGTCGCTCTGTCCGGGGGCCGACGGCTTACAAACATCAGTTGTCTACCAATCTAAGGTAATACGCAAGGACATTAACACATCCGACACATATGTAGGATTAACCGAGGGAGAGTTTAAAACCAGATGGAACAATCACAAGGCTTCTTTCAGGAACCAAAACCTGCGGAATACCACAGAACTCAGCAAACACATTTGGGACCTCAAAGACAATAATGTTGAATATTCAATAACATGGCAAATTCTTGCATCCAGCACACCTTACAATAGTGGTAATAAAAGATGCAACCTATGCTTGAAAGAGAAACTGTTTATTATTTACCGTCCAGACCTGTCATCCCTCGACAAGCGCAGCGGAATTGTATCAGCATGCCGTCACAGACGGAAACACCTCCTAGGTAACACATGAGCCAATCACCACGCCCCTACGCCAGCCTGTACCCACCCACTCTGTGCCCTATACAAACCATGGTATGTGAATGCTTCCATTAAAATCTCCTGATGATTGAGGGAACCCCTCGTGAAACAGGCCTGTAGAGATGAAGTAGTCTTGTGATTTTTTTCCCACACATACATATATATATATATATATATATATATATATATATATATATATATATATGTCTAGTACAACAGCTTTAATCAGCGATTCCCAATTTCTTACTTTTTTTCCACGAACATCATCCGATATGGATTATTTTAGGGCTTTAAACATGTTTTATCCAGTTAACTCTTTATACAGTTTGTCTAACTTCAAGTCCGGTCAACAACCATTTCTTCTAAGGGACTTAGACGCCTCATTTTTGGACAATCTCATATTGCCAGGAGTTGGAGTGCATCATTGTTTGAATAATTGAATTAACTCTGTGATTCATAGCCGAGCTGCAAAAGTCCTAATCCCTCATAAAACCTCTCCCAGTGGCTAGGTTGCTAATCATCCACGCTCCTTTTGGAGGTCTTTTCTTCGCCAATTGGCAGCGGTGACGAAACCTGGAGATTTGCCGGGAGAGTCAAATTGGTTTTTCGGTGTGGTCGGAGATAGAGGCGTATTAACGGGGGCTCGCTGTGAGGAGGATGTTTGAATGAACACAATAACAATAGTTAAGGCGGGAGGAAGGAAATGTGATGAGATAATTAGATTACATAGACTGAGTGGTTATGGAACATGCCGGACTATACAAGTCAGGAATGCACTTGGAGAAAATACACTATATGTCATGTCTGTGTAATCATGTTTTGTCTTAGTCATCCATCCATCCATCCATCTTCTCCCGCGTATCCGAGGTCGGGTCGCGGGGGCAGCAGTTTAAGCAGGGAAGCCCAGACTTCCCTCTCCCCAGACACTTCGTCCAGCTCCACCCGGGGGATCCCGAGGCGTTCCCAGGCAAGCCGGGAGAGATAGTCTTCCCAGCGTGTCCTGGGTCTTCCCCGTGGCCTCGTACCGGTCGGACGTGCCCGAAACACCTTCCTAGGGAGGCGTTCGGGTGGCATCCTGACCAGATATCCGAACCACGTCATCTGGCTCCTCTCGATGTGGAGGAGCAGCGGCTTTACTTTGAGCTCCCCCCGAATGACAGAGCTTCTCACCCTATCTCTAAGGGAGAGCCCCGCCACTCGGCGGAGGAAACTCATTTCGGCCGCTTGTACCCGTGATCTTGTCCTTTCGGTCATGACCCAAAGCTCATGACCATAGGTGAGGGTGGGAACGTAGATCGACCGGTAAATCGAGAGCTTTGCCTTCCGGCTCAGCTCCTTCTTCACCACAACGGATCGATACAGCGTCCGCATTACTGAAGACGCCGCACCGATCCGCCTGTCGATCTCACGATCCACTCTTCCCCCACTCGTGAACAAGACTCCGAGGTACTTGAACTCCTCCACTTGGGGCAAGATCTCCTCCCCAACCCGGAGATGGCACTCCACCCTTTTCCGGGAGAGAACCATGGACTCGGACTTGGAGGTGCTGATTCCCATCCCAGTCGCTTCACACTCGGCTGCGAACCGATCCAGTGAGAGCTGAAGATCTTGGCCAGATGAAGCCATCAGGACCACATCATCTGCAAATAGCAGTGACCTAATCCTGCAGCCACCAAACCAGATCCCCTCAACGCCCTGACTGCGCCTAGAAATTCTGTCCATAAAGGTTATGAACAGAATCGGTGACAAAGGGCAGCCTTGGCGGAGTCCAACCCTCACTGGAAACGGCAATGCGGACCAAGCTCTGACACTGATCATACAGGGAGCGAACTGCCACAATAAGACAGTCCGTTACCCCATACTCTCTGAGCACTCCCCACAGGACCTCCCGAGGGACACGGTCGAATGCCT
>NC_084567.2:42332500-42380000 GCF_033978685.3 Nerophis lumbriciformis
AAGACCCAGGACACGTTGGGAAGACTATGTCTCCCGGCTGGCCTGGGAACGCCTCGGGATCCCCCGGGAGGAGCTGGACGAAGTGGCTGGGGAGAGGGAAGTCTGGGCTTCCCTGCTTAGTCTGCTGCCCCCGCAACCCGACCTCGGATAAGCGGAAGAAGATGGATGGATGGATGGATGGAAAATTCAGTGGGTGCGGCTTGTGCTCTATAGCCTGGAAAATATGGTATCATTTAGTGCAGACGACTTTCGTCTTGTGGTTAATTGGACTGTACTGGATAATAGACTTAGACTTAGACTTAGACTCATTTTATTGTCATTCAAATTTGAACTTCACAGTTCAGATAAGAACACAAATGCATTGCATCAGCTCGTTGTAGTGCAGGATAAAAGAGCAATAAGGTGCAGGTATACACTATGTTGCCAAAAGTATTTGTCCACCCATCCAAATGACCAGAATCAGGTGTCCTAATCACTTGGCCCAGTGTATCAAATCAAGCACTTAGGCATGGAGACTGTTTCTACAAACGTTTGTGAAAGAATGGGCCGCTTTCAGTGATTTCCAGCGTGGAACTGTCATAGGATGCAACAAATCCAGTCGTGAAATTTCCTCACTCCTAAATATTCCAAAGTCAACTTTATTATAAGAAAAGTGAAGAGTTTGGGAACAGCAGCAACTCATCCACCAAGCGGTAGGCCACGTAAACTGACAGAGAGGTCAGCATAGTGCAAAGACTTTCTGCACAGTCACTTGCTACAGAGCTCCAAACTTCATGTCACCTTCCAATTAGCCCACGTACAGTACGCAGAGAGCTTCATGGAATGGCTTTCTGTTAGAATAATTATGTATATATTATCATCATAACTTTATGCTTAAGGGCCATACTATAAAGTATTGTAAATTTGTGCAGAGCTAGCAATCCGAAAGATTGCTAGCCTCTTTATCAGTGTTGTGTCCAGACTCGGCCTGCTGGTAGCCAAGGCCGAATATTTGGTTCCAGGACCAGACAAAGCAGAGACTGGGCGATATCACCAAGTGTCAACATATTTGCATTTTTGTATAACCATATATTGTGTCTTACTGGAGTTGTCGAGATTACCCCCTTCCCTCAGTCACCGTGATGTAATAGGGCCATTTCCCTCCTGTTTATCACACAACTTCCCCAGAATCTTCTTATCCCCAATAACTTCTTCTTGCAATTTTCAGTTAATAGTTCATTTCTTTAGGGCCAAGTTATGTTTAGAGTTCAACATCATCATATTTTTATATTTTTTCTATATATATATATATAATCACCAGGGTCTGAAAACAGATCAGGAACACCGTCCAGGTAGGTATCCTCGTCCTCAGATTCATCTTCCTTGATGTCCGCCAGAGGGTGCATCTGAACAGCTGCATCTAAGCCATACATCACCAAGTCCAATGCAAAGCGTGGGTTGCAGTGGTGTAAAGCAGTGGTCCCCAACCACCGGGCCACGACCCGGTACCGGTCTGTGGATCGATTGGTATTGGGCAGCACAAGAAATAATAAAAATAATAAAACCATTTTTTTTTTTTTATTATTATTTTTTTTTTTAATTTAATCAACATAAAAAACACAAGATACACCTACAATTAGTCAATTATTAATTAATATTTCGGGTTCCTACATTATATATCAATATAGATCATTAGAGTCTGCAGGGATACAGTCCGTAAGCACACACGATTGTATTTGTTTATGCCCCCCCGGTCCGTGGGACAAGATTAAAAGTGTTGACCGGTCCACAGTGACAAAAATGTTGTGGACCACTGGTGTAAAGGACATCACCACTGGACTCTAGAGCAGTAGAGACGCCTTCTCTGTACTGATGAATCACACTTTTCCATCTGGCAATCTGATGGACCAGTCTGGGTTTGGAGGTTGCCAGGAGAACGCTACATTTCGGACTGCAGTGTGCCGAGTGGGAAATTTGGTGGAGGAGGAATTATGGTGTGGGGTTGTTTTTTTTTTAGGATTTGGGCTTGGCCCCTTAGTTCCAGTAAAATGAACGTTAAATGCTCCAGGATACAGTCCATAAATGAACTTTTCGCTCAGAGAAACCACAAGTTGTGTTTTTTGTGTGCATATCCCATAAGTCAGCATGTGGCCATGGCCGTAACTACCATCGGGGACAACAAGGTCACGTCCTCTGTATTTTTTAAGTCACAAGAAGAAGATGACATTACTGACTGCAACTATACCTTATTTTACGGACTATAAGGCGCACTTAAATTTTTTATTTTTTTCTCAAAACTTGACAGTGCACCTTTATAACCCGGTAATGTACGGAATAATTTTGGTTGTGCTTACCGACCTCGAAGCGATTTTATTTGTTACATGGTGAAATGATAAGTGTGACCAGTAGATGGCAGTCACACATAAGAGATACGTGTAGACTGCAATATGACTGAAGTGAACAACACCGACATTGTTATGTTCCATTGAGAATATAGAACATTACACACAAAATCCATCAAAATGTTTCAGTTTGACTTTGGTAGGCTATGAAGCCACACCGCTTGATGGACAATCAAAATCATTCCGTACATTAGGCACACCAGGTTATAAGTCGCACTGGCAAGTTTTGAGAAAAAAAAATGCAGAGGACGTGACCTTGGTGTCCCCAAATAAGGTCATGGCCACATGCTGACTTCTGGGATATGTGCAAAGTGTGCGCACAGACAACACAACATGTGGTTTCTCTGATTTAGCGAAATGTTCATTTATGGACTGTAAATAATTAACAAAGGGTATTTAATATTTTTCTACAACATAATGGAACGGGCTTGATATTACAAATGCTTCGAGTTCATACTTGCCAACCGTTCAGGATTTTCCGGGAGACTCCCGAAATTCAGCGCCTCTCCCGAAAACCTCCCGGAAGAAATTTTCTCCCGAAAATTTCCCGAAATTCAGCCGGAGCTGGAGGCCACGCCCCCTCCAGCTCCATGCGGACCTGAGTCCAGTGGGCGCACACAAGGAGACAAAGCAGAAGAACGAGACCGTAGTCGAAGAGCGCAGGGGAGACACTTCTCCAGGGCCGATGTATGCTCGGGGCAACACCCTTCACCTTACCCGGCAGTGGGTCTCCACAGCGGACGACTTGAGGGTGAATGATGAGTCCAGCGATTAGTTGCAAATCTTGCTTTATTGATTGCTTGCACACAGCCAATGCAACACAAAACCAACTAGTCCCTCCCCGCACTCACGCTACCGCTGCCTCTCTTCTCTCGCCCACACACTCACTGACGTCACTCACCTCACATGCTGTCACCTATTAAAGGGCCACACACACACATACTCTATTCTCATAACACACAGTACAGTTAGTAGAACAACTGTGTTTTCATTGCTGTGTATTTGATAGGTGCCATTGCCCCGGAATTGTATTGCATTGTACTTTCAAGTACAACAATGAGTAGATGAGTGTTATGTGTGTGTATATGTGTAAATAAATGAACACTGAAATTCAAATATAAAATAAATAAATATATCTAGAATTGACTGAAAGTTAAGTATTTCATATATATATATATATATATATATATATATATATATATATATATATATATATATATATATATATATATATATATATATATATGTATATATATATCCATCCATCCATCCATTTTCTACCGCTTATTCCCTTTGGGGTCGCGGGGGGCGCTGGAGCCTATCTCAGCTACAATCGGGCGGAAGGCGGGGTACACCCTGGACAAGTCGCCACCTCATCGCAGGGCCAACACAGATAGACAGACAACATTCACACTCACATTCACACACTAGGGCCAATTTAGTGTTGCCAATCAACTTATCCCCAGGTGCATGTCTTTGGAGGTGGGAGGAAGCCGGAGTACCCGGAGGGAACCCACACAGTCACGGGGAGAACATGCAAACTCCACACAGAAAGATCCTGAGCCCGGGATTGAACCCAAGACTACTCAGGACCTTCGTACCCCTCTGCCACCGTGAAGCCCATATATACTCCAGTTGGTGAATTCTAGCTGTAAATATACTCCTCCCCTCTAAACCACGCCCCCAACCACGCCCCCCACCCAACCACGCCCCCACCTCCCGAAATCGGAGGTCTCAAGGTTGGCAAGTATGTACGTTCATACTTAGCGATATTGACAAGTGTGACGCTAAATGCAACGTGGGACTGAGTAGTCGCTGGAAGGAGGTTGCTCTCCACTCCAACTCCCCGTGGCCACAATGAAATGGCACAGAGTTAATGCGTGATGACATTTTCCATACCTCTCGTAGGTGAAGAGCAATAAGTCCCTCAGTATATTACCCGAACCCCTTCTTGCCAAAGGGACTCGCTATTTAGACTTAAGAAGCTTAGTTAAAGGTTGGACTTAACCCTTTACTTATTATCTCTTTAGGCAAGCCTTGTTATTCATTATTTGCTCCATTTCTTTTCCACTAATAGCGTCTTGGAAAGTTTACCATGTGCTCTTGCCAAATTTGGAGTTTGTTTTATCAAAGAAAGTAATCTACCAAAGGGAACAAATATGGCCCGGGAATGACACCACACCAACCAATGGAAAGTTCAAATTTGAATGACTATAAAAGGAAGTCTAAGTCTAACATATGTACACATACTGTATGTATACTGTGTATACTAGACTGACCATACGTCCTCTTTTCACCGGACATGTTGTTACGATCCGCTGCCCGGATCATAGTTTGTTTATGTTTGAGTCACATGCGTCGACTCCTCCTGCTTCCACAGCGACGTCTTCTCTCTCCTCGTCTCAGCGACCTCGAGTGGTCTGGCTGCGCAAGCGGTGCTCTCGGAGGTTTGTGTATGGACGCCAGTGGCGCAAACAGCAGCGACACCCGAGACGTGGTCGTAGAACTCTCCGGCTGTTGAACTTCTGGCGCCACTCTCGCCCACCTTCTCGGCAGCCACGAATGTGGTCGACCGCCTCGCCTGCGGCAGCGGCGTTCCACTCGCTGCCGCCACCTGATTCTTCCCCGGTGGATTCGGGGACACGTGGCCTGGCGACCCACCACCAAATCCTCCCTCCGCCCTCCCTTGACTCTTGAACTGTTTCTTGTTTTTTTGGTCCTAGTTTTATTTCGTGTCAAGGGACATCTGGAATCTGTCCTTTAAGGGGAGGGGGGGGGGGGGGGGGGGGTACTGTTACGATCATAGTTTGTTTATGTTTGAGTCACATGTGTTTTCAGCACCTTGAGTTTCGTTTGTTTCTGTTGCCATGACGGCAGATTGTACGCACCTGCCTCTGGTTAGTGTTCGGGACGCGCACCTGTTTCCTGGGCACTAATCAGAGGGCTATTTAGTCTTTGCCCTGGCCTCACTCGGTCTGGCTTCCTAGTTTGTTCTTACACAACTGATGACGACGATTATTTCCTGTTTCTTAGCTACTAGTTCTCACGCTAGGCTATTTTGGCTTGCTAGCTCCCACGCTAGCCCTTTTGTTTTTGCCTTTTGTGCTACGTGCATGTCTTTTGTTATTCACCGTATGATTTATATCTTAAATAAATCATATTCCTACCTGCAAGCTGTGTCCGAAGCCGTCTGCATCCTTGGGAGAACCACACCTGCATCACGATGCGACCACGGTGTCACACATGTCCTCTTTTGCGGAGTTTCTTAAATGCCTCAAATGTCCGGCATTTTGAGCTAGGGTTGCGTGTATTTTCAATGTACGTTCAGGGTTAAGAAGGGGTTAAAAACAAAACAAACAGCAGCATTGGTGAGGGAGGGGCAGAGACAGAGAGAGAGAGAGAGAGTTATGATAAACGCGCATGCGTCGCCAGGCTCTGCTTTTTATCCATAGATTTATCACATTTATTTTTTTATTATCTACAGCAGGGGTGTCAAAAGTGTGCCCCGGAGGCCATTTGCGGCCCACAGCTAATGTTTCAAAGGCCCACGGCACATTCTAAAAATACTATTCAAATAAACAAAAACATAACAAAAGTGAAATAAAAAAGCTTAAAGGTTAAATGTAATTTAAAAAAAGTTGCAATGTTGACTAATAAAACAAAGCTGTTTTTTTTTGTCTTTCAAACTGTCATTGCTCAAAACATAATATTGAATCAAAATCAATGTTATTATGAATTATTGACCTATCCAAGGTTCCCATTACTTCACATCAAATATTACACTAAGAAAAATATTTTTGGTGGAAGATTTTGCATATTTTGTGTGTTTGTCATTAAAAACCTAGTTTTGTTTGACAAAAAAGGGCGGAAATCAAACAAACAAAAAAACAACATGAAAAAAACTAAAACATTTTTAAATGAGGGGTAGATGTGAAGAGATTTAAGCGTTAAATATAAAATGTATGTATGCTGTCGGAGGCAGATATTTACATATATCCGAATTTAAGTTGTACTTCTTCTATTTCATATTTGAAAACAGCTCGTGTTTTCCATTTCTTCTCTTGATGCTCTGTCAGCAAGTATACTGTGTGTGTTAACCTTGAGTTCTTTGGAATGTGTTTTGACTAGCATTTGTTTTGTCTAAAGAGATGGGACGAGAGAGAGGGTGGTGGGATCGGGAAGACAGACCATTTTGGGAGGCGCAATAGAATGTTCTATGGTTAGACTGGTCTCAATCAATGTATATTGGCAAAGCTTTGAGAATATACAACAAAATACCTATTCTGTCTCTAGTGGTTTTTTCAACTCAGCTTTAAGTGTCGGAAAGAACTTGGGATCGAATTGTGACTTGAATTCCCTGGGAGGAACAACTGGTCCAAAACGCAACAATGCCCTGGCACACCAGTATCGTCATTTCATGACCCAAGCAAAACACTTTTTACACTTTTATAGTGAAATAAATACACCTACAACTTATGCAATCAAAACATAGAAAAAACTAGCAGCAGCGGTAAAGTTTAGATGCATGAAGGAAAGAAGAAAGTGAATGAATGTTTATAACTGAATACATACAGGTAAAAGCCAGTAAATTAGAATATTTTGAAAAACTTGATTTATTTCAGTAATTGCATTCAAAAGGTGTAACTTGTACATTATATTTATTCATTGCACACAGACTGATGCATTCAAATGTTTATTTCATTTAATTTTGATGATTTGAAGTGGCAACAAATGAAAATCCAAAATTCCGTGTGTCACAAAATTAGAATATTACTTAAGGCTAATACAAAAAAGGGATTTTTAGAAATGTTGGCCAACTGAAAAGTATGAAAATGAAAAATATGAGCATGTACAATACTCAATACTTGGTTGGAGCTCCTTTTGCCTCAATTACTGCGTTAATGCGGCGTGGCATGGAGTCGATGAGTTTCTGGCACTGCTCAGGTGTTATGAGAGCCCAGGTTGCTCTGATAGTGGCCTTCAACTCTTCTGCGTTTTTGGGTCTGGCATTCTGCATCTTCCTTTTCACAATACCCCACAGATTTTCTATGGGGCTAAGGTCAGGGGAGTTGGCGGGCCAATTTAGAACAGAAATACCATGGTCCGTAAACCAGGCACGGGTAGATTTTGCGCTGTGTGCAGGCGCCAAGTCCTGTTGGAACTTGAAATCTCCATCTCCATAGAGCAGGTCAGCAGCAGGAAGCATGAAGTGCTCTAAAACTTGCTGGTAGACGGCTGCGTTGACCCTGGATCTCAGGAAACAGAGTGGACCGACACCAGCAGATGACATGGCACCCCAAACCATCACCCAACCATGCAAATTTTGCATTTCCTTTGGAAATCGAGGTCCCAGAGTCTGGAGGAAGACAGGAGAGGCACAGGATCCACGTTGCCTGAAGTCTAGTGTAAAGTTTCCACCATCAGTGATGGTTTGGGGTGCCATGTCATCTGCTGGTGTCGGTCCACTCTGTTTCCTGAGATCCAGGGTCAACGCAGCCGTCTACCAGCAAGTTTTAGAGCACTTCATGCTTCCTGCTGCTGACCTGCTCTATGGAGATGGAGATTTCAAGTTCCAACAGGACTTGGCGCCTGCACACAGCGCAAAATCTACCCGTGCCTGGTTTACGGACCATGGTATTTCTGTTCTAAATTGGCCCGCCAACTCCCCTGACCTTAGCCCCATAGAAAATCTGTGGGGTATTGTGAAAAGGAAGATGCAGAATGCCAGACCCAAAAACGCAGAAGAGTTGAAGGCCACTATCAGAGCAACCTGGGCTCTCATAACACCTGAGCAGTGCCAGAAACTCATCGACTCCATGCCACGCCGCATTAACGCAGTAATTGAGGCAAAAGGAGCTCCAACCAAGTATTGAGTATTGTACATGCTCATATTTTTCATTTTCATACTTTTCAGTTGGCCAACATTTCTAAAAATCCCTTTTTTGTATTAGCCCTAAGTAATATTCTCATTTTGTGACACACGGAATTTTGGATTTTCATTTGTTGCCACTTCAAATCATCAAAATTAAATGAAATAAACATTTGAATGCATCAGTCTGTGTGCAATGAATAAATATAATGTACAAGTTACACCTTTTGAATGCAATTACTGAAATAAATCGAGTTTTTCAAAATATTCTAATTTACTGGCTTTTACCTGTATATGTTTATATATGTATACACGGTAGATCACCTCGACTTGGTCATTTAAAAAGTAGCTCGTCTGCTGACAAAGTGCGGGCGCCCCTGCTTATGTCGACATCAGTCCGCCAGTAAGATGTGTTTGGTTGTCGTACATTCACACAACTGCTCTTTGGCAATATCTGCATCACTTTGCCAATCCTACGACTACAATTCACAGCCTAGACATACTTCACTGAATATGAGTTACGGATGAAAGTATGCAGGGTGTTTTTTTTATAAATAAGTGGTCCTTTGACGGTTCTGAAACTTCAATCAAACAGTTTGGGATGCAGTAATTACTCTTGGACCTGCTAGAAAACAACAGGCGTCTCTCTGGTGTTGACAAGGACGGGGTCCAGAGCCGCTAAATCACATTTCCCCCCCAGCATGTGTAACCTGCCAGCTGAGGTGAAGGCCTCCTGTGCCGGCAGACTGAGACCGAGGGCATTAGTCAGATTTCAGCAAGAAAGGAACCGTGAGCACAGCAGCTATAGGGGATTAGACCCGACACCTCGGACTTTCATTAGTCCACCGAGGGGAGGAGGACAATAGAGAGCAACAGTAAAGTGAAGGCGGGGAGAGAGAGAGAGGGCGGATTACAAAAATGGTAGGGGGGGGGACTTTCATTAGTTGGGGTGGAGGATGAGGACTGAGCTTGAGAAGAGTGATCCAGGCAAATGAAGCAAGGGAGATATTCTGGGAACTCCACACTCCAGGATTAGTACTCAAATGGAAGGGTGCAAGGACACAATGAAGAGGAGAACTTTTATCAAAAAAAGATGGTACAAGTGGCAAAAACGACTGAGACATGCATGCATATAGAGACATACTGTCATAACTTGAAGTAAATAATGAATATTAAAAAACAATTACCAACAAAAAAATATATATATATTTTTTTACAAAAAGCAGTCTTTTTCTAACAATGTGTCGACTTTTTTCTTATAAAATTGAGAACAATTTCTTTCTGTTTCCGTAATATTGCAAAATTTTCTCATAAAATTATACATTTTTTTTACGTAAAATTATAACTTTTTTATGTAAAATTATTACTTTTTATTGCAAAATGGTGACATTTGTCAAATACAATTCTGACGTGTATCTCAACATTGCCATTTTTGTTTTTTTAAGTAACATTATCACTTTTGTCATAATTTTGCCAAGTAAAATTCCGATTATTATTATAATATTGCGAGCATTGTAAAGTTGTCTTATAAAATTGTGCCTTTTTTTGAGTAAAACTAAGACTTTTGTCATAAAATTGCCAAAGTTCTAAGCTTTTCTTGTAAAATTGCGACTGTTATTGAGTAAAATTCCAGCTTTTATCATAATATTGCACAAATGTTCAGTTTTTCTTGAAAAATTTTGACTTGCGTTGAGTAAAATTATGAGTTGTATTATAATACTACCAAAATTCTAAGTTTTTCTTGTGAAATTGTGACATTCTCTGAGTAAAATTATCACTTTTGTCATACTTTTGCCGAGTAAAATTTCCATTCTTATCATCATATTGCCAGCATTTTAAAGTGTTCTTATAAAATTGTGACTTTTGTCGAGCAAAATTACGACTTTTTTCATAAAATTGCCAAAGTTTTAAGGTTTTTTTTGTAAAATTGCGACTGTTATTGAGTAAAAGTCCAACTTGTATCATAATATTGCACAAATGTTCAGTTTTTCTTGTAAAATTTTGACTTGCGTTGAGTAAAATTATGAGTTGTATTATAATACTACCAAAATTCTAAGTTTTTCTTGTGAAATTGTGACATTCTCTGAGTAAAATTATCACTTTTGTCATACTTTTGCCGAGTAAAATTTCCATTCTTATCATCATATTGCCAGCATTTTAAAGTGTTCTTATAAAATTGTGACTTTTGTCGAGCAAAATTACGACTTTTTTCATAAAATTGCCAAAGTTTTAAGGTTTTTTTTGTAAAATTGCGACTGTTATTGAGTAAAAGTCCAACTTGTATCATAATATTGCACAAATGTTCAGTTTTTCTTGTAAAATTTTGACTTGCGTTGAGTAAAATTATGAGTTGTATTATAATACTACCAAAATTCTAAGTTTTTCTTGTGAAATTGTGACATTCTCTGAGTAAAATTATCACTTTTGTCATACTTTTGCCGAGTAAAATTTCCATTCTTATCATCATATTGCCAGCATTTTAAAGTGTTCTTATAAAATTGTGACTTTTGTCGAGTAAAATTACGACTTTTTTCATGAAATTGCCAAAGTTCGAAGCTTTTCTTGTAAAATTGCGACTGTTATTGAGTAAAATTCCAGCTTTTATCATAATATTGCACAAATGTTCAGTTTTTCTTGTAAAATTTTGACTTGCGTTGAGTAAAAGTATGACTTGTATTATAATACTACCAAAATTATACGTTTTTCTTGTGAAAATGTGACCTTTTTCTTGTGAAATTCCAACTCATTTTTCACAACAACCTTTTTTATATTAGCATAATATGTATATATTATTAATGTTGTAAATACACTTCTTTATACATCTAGAAAGGCTGGTCCTAAAGAGGGAGGCATTTTTCAGAGGTCTCAAGAAGGTAAGAAATACAGGAGTGTGTGTGTGTGTGTGTGTGTGTGTGTGTGTGTGTGTGTGTGTGTGTGTGTGTGTGTGTGTGTGTGTGTGTGTGTTGATTAGTCATGTACTCAAATGGAAGGGTGCAAGGACACTATGTAGAGGAGAACTTTCATCAAAAAAAGATGGTACAAGTGGCAAAAACGACTGAGACACGCATGCATATAGAGACATACTGTCATAACTTGAAGTAAATATTAAAAAACAATTACCAACAAAAAAAGAAAATATTTTTTTTTACTAAAAGCAGTCTTTTTCTCACAATGTGTCAACTTTTTTCTTATAAAATTGGGAACAATTTCTCATATTCTTTCTGTTTCCGTAATATTGCAATATTTTCTCATAAAATTATTTAAAAAAATTATGTAAAATTATAACTTTTTTATGTAAAATTATTACTTTTTATTGCAAAATGGTGACATCTGTCATATACAATTCTGACGTGTATCTCAACATTGCCATTTTTGTTTTTTTAAGTAACATTATCACTTTTGTCATAATTTTGCCAAGTAAAATTCCGATTATTATTATAATATTGCGAGCATTGTAAAGTTGTCTTATAAAATTGTGCCTTTTTTTGAGTAAAACTAAGACTTTTGTCATAAAATTGCCAAAGTTCTAAGCTTTTCTTGTAAAATTGCGACTGTTATTGAGTAAAATTCCAGCTTTTATCATAATATTGCACAAATGTTCAGTTTTTCTTGTAAAATTTTTGACTTGCGTTGAGTAAAATTATGAGTTGTATTATAATACTACCAAAATTCTAAGTTTTTCTTGTGAAATTGTGACATTCTCTGAGTAAAATTATCACTTTTGTCATACTTTTGCCGAGTAAAATTTCCATTCTTATCATCATATTGCCAGCATTTTAAAGTGTTCTTATAAAATTGTGACTTTTGTCGAGTAAAATTACGACTTTTTTCATAAAATTGCCAAAGTTTTAAGGTTTTTTTTGTAAAATTGCGACTGTTATTGAGTAAAATTCCAACTTTTATCATAATATTGCACAAATGTTCAGTTTTTCTTGTAAAATTTTGACTTGCGTTGAGTAAAATTATGAGTTGTATTATAATACTACCAAAATTCTAAGTTTTTCTTGTGAAATTGTGACATTCTCTGAGTAAAATTATCACTTTTGTCATACTTTTGCCGAGTAAAATTTCCATTCTTATCATCATATTGCCAGCATTTTAAAGTGTTCTTATAAAATTGTGACTTTTGTCGAGTAAAATTACGACTTTTTTCATAAAATTGCCAAAGTTCTAAGCTTTTCTTGTAAAATTGCGACTGTTTTTGAGTAAAATTCCAGCTTTTATCATAATATTGCACAAATGTTCAGTTTTTCTTGTAAAATTTTGACTTGCGTTGAGTAAAATTATGACTTGTATTATAATACTACCAAAATTCTACGTTTTTCTTGTGAAAATGTGACCTTTTTCTTGTGAAATTCCAACTCATTTTTCACAACAATCTTTTTTACATGTGCATAGTATGTATATATTATTAATGTTGTAAATACACTTCTTTATATATCTAGAAAGGCTGGTCCTAAAGAGGGAGGCATTTTTCAGAGGTCTCAAGAAGGTAACAAATACAGGAGTGTGTGTGTGTGTGTGTGTGTGTGTGTGTGTGTTGATTAGTCATGTACTCAAATGGAAGGGTGCAAGGACACAATGTAGAGGAGAACTTTCATCAAAAAAAGATGGCACAAGTGGCAAAAACGACTGAGACATGCATGCATATAGAGACATACTGTCATAACTTGAAGTAAATAATGAATATTAAAAAACAATTACCAACAAAAAAATAAAATACATTTTTTTTTTACTAAAAGCAGTCTTTTTCTCACAATGTGTCGACTTTTTTCTTATAAAATTGGGAACAATTTCTCATATTCTTTCTGTTTCCGTAATATTGCAATATTTTCTCATTTTTTTATGTAAGATTATTACTTTTTTTTAATGTAAAAATTATTACTTTTTATTGCAAAACGGTGACATTTGTCATATACAATTCTGACTCGTGTCTCAACATTGCCATTTTTGTTGTTGTTCTTGTAAAATTGTGACATTCTCTGAGTAAAATGATCAGTTTTAAGTAAAATTCAGATTATTATTATAATATTGCCAGCATTCTAACGTTTTCTTATAAAATTGTGCCTTTTTTTTGAGTAAAACTACGTTTTTTTTTCTAAAAATTGCCAAAGTTCTAAGCTTTTCTTGTAAAATTGCGACTGTTATTGAGTAAAATTCCAGCTTTTATCATAATATTGCACAAATGTTCAGTTTTTCTTGTCCAATTTTGACTTGCGTTGAGTAAAAGTATGACTTGTATTATAATACTACCAAAATTATACGTTTTTCTTGTGAAAATGTGACCTTTTTCTTGTGAAATTCCAACTCATTTTTCACAACAAACTTTTTTATAATAGCATAATATGTATATATTATTAATGTTGTAAATACACTTCTTTATACATCTAGAAAGGCTGGTCCTAAAGAGGGAGGCATTTTTCAGAGGTCTCAAGAAGGTAAGAAATACAGGAGTGTGTGTGTGTGTGTGTGTGTGTGTGTGTGTGTGTGTGTGTGTGTGTGTGTGTGTGTGTGTGTGTGTGTGTGTGTGTGTGTGTGTGTTGATTAGTCATGTACTCAAATGGAAGGGTGCAAGGACACTATGTAGAGGAGAACTTTCATCAAAAAAAGATGGTACAAGTGGCAAAAACGACTGAGACACGCATGCATATAGAGACATACTGTCATAACTTGACGTAAATATTAAAAAACAATTACCAACAAAAAAAGAAAATATTTTTTTTTACTGAAAGCAGTCTTTTTCTCACAATGTGTCAACTTTTTTCTTATAAAATTGGGAACAATTTCTCATATTCTTTCTGTTTCCGTAATATTGCAATATTTTCTCATAAAATGATTTTAAAAAATTATGTAAAATTATAACTTTTTTATGTAAAATTATTACTTTTTAATGCAAAATGGTGACATCTGTCATATACAATTCTGACGTGTATCTCAACATTGCCATTTTTGTTTTTTTAAGTAACATTATCACTTTTGTCATAATTTTGCCAAGTAAAATTCCGATTATTATTATAATATTGCAAGCATTGTAAAGTTGTCTTATAAAATGGTGCCTTTTTTTGGAGTAAAACTAAGACTTTTTTTCATAAATATGCCAAAGTTATAAGCTTTTCTTGTCAAATTGCGACTGTTATTGAGTAAAATTCCAGCTTTTATCATAATATTGCACAAATGTTCAGTTTTTCTTGAAAAATTTTGACTTGCGTTGAGTAAAATTATGAGTTGTATTATAATACTACCAAAATTCTAAGTTTTTCTTGTGAAATTGTGACATTCTCTGAGTAAAATTATCACTTTTGTCATACTTTTGCCGAGTAAAATTTCCATTCTTATCATCATATTGCCAGCATTTTAAAGTGTTCTTATAAAATTGTGACTTTTGTCGAGCAAAATTACGACTTTTTTCATAAAATTGCCAAAGTTTTAAGGTTTTTTTTGTAAAATTGCGACTGTTATTGAGTAAAATTCCAGCTTTTATCATAATATTGCACAAATGTTCAGTTTTTCTTGAAAAATTTTGACTTGCGTTGAGTACAATTATGAGTTGTATTATAATACTACCAAAATTCTAAGTTTTTCTTGTGAAATTGTGACATTCTCTGAGTAAAATTATCACTTTTGTCATACTTTTGCCGAGTAAAATTTCCATTCTTATCATCATATTGCCAGCATTTTAAAGTGTTCTTATAAAATTGTGGCTTTTGTCGAGTAAAATTACGACTTTTTTCATGAAATTGCCAAAGTTCGAAGCTTTTCTTGTAAAATTGCGACTGTTATTGAGTAAAATTCCAACTTTTATCATAATATTGCACAAATGTTCAGTTTTTCTTGTACAATTTTGACTTGCGTTGAGTAAAAGTATGACTTGTGTTATAATACTACCGAAATTCTACGTTTTTCTTGTGAAAATGTGACCTTTTTCTTGTGAAATTCCAACTCATTTTTCACAACAACCTTTTTTATATTAGCATAATATGCATATATTATTAATGTTGTAAATACACATCTTTATATATCTAGAAAGGCTGGTCCTAAAGAGGGAGGCATTTTTCAGAGGTCTCAAGAAGGTAACAAATACAGGAGTGTGTGTGTGTGTGTGTGTGTGTGTGTGTGTGTGTGTGTGTGTGTGTGTGTGTGTGTGTGTGTGTGTGTGTGTGTGTGTGTGTTGATTAGTCATGTACTCAAATGGAAGGGTGCAAGGACACAATGTAGAGGAGAACTTTCATCAAAAAAAGATGGCACAAGTGGCAAAAACGACTGAGACATGCATGCATATAGAGACATACTGTCATAACTTGAAGTAAATAATGAATATTAAAAAACAATTACCAACAAAAAAAAAATAAAAAAATTTTTTTTACTAAAAGCAGTCTTTTTCTCACAATGTGTCGACTTTTTTCTTATAAAATTGGGAACAATTTCTCATATTCTTTCTGTTTCCGTAATATTGCAATATTTTCTCATTTTTTAATGTAAAATTATTACTTTTTTAATGTAAAAATTATTACTTTTTATTGCAAAACGGTGACATTTGTCATATACAATTCTGACTTGTATCTTAACATTGCCATTTTTGTTGTTGTTCTTGTAAAATTGTGACATTCTCTGAGTAAAATGATCAGTTTTAAGTAAAATTCCGATTATTATTATAATATTGCCAGCATTCTAAAGTTTTCTTATAAAATTGTGCCTTTTTTTTGAGTAAAACTAAGACTTTTTTCATGAAATTGCCAAAGTTCTAAGCTTTTCTTATAAAAGTGCGACTGTTATTGAGTAAAAGTCCAACTTGTATCATAATATTGCACAAATGTTCAGTTTTTATTGTAAAATTTTGACTTGCATTGAGTAAAAGTATGACTTGTGTTATAATACTACCAAAATTATACGTTTTTCTTGTGAAAATGTGACCTTTTTCTTGTGAAATTCCAACTCATTTTTCACAACAACCTTTTTTATATTAGCATAATATGTATATATTATTAATGTTGTAAATACACTTCTTTATATATCTAGAAAGGCTGGTCCTAAAGAGGGAGGCATTTTTCAGAGGTCTCAAGAAGGTAACAAATACAGGAGTGTGTGTGTGTGTGTGTGTGTGTGTGTGTGTGTGTGTGTGTGTGTGTGTGTGTGTGTGTGTGTGTGTGTGTGTGTGTGTGTGTGTGTGTGTTGATTAGTCATGTACTCAATTGGAAGGGTGCATGGACACAATGTAGAGGAGAACTTTCATCAAAAAAAGATGGCACAAGTGGCAAAAACGACTGAGACATGCATGCATATAGAGACATACTGTCATAACTGGAAGTAAATAATGAATATTAAAAAACAATTACCAACAAAAAACGAAAATATTTTTTTTTTACTAAAAGCAGTCTTTTTCTCACAATGTGTCGACTTTTTTCTTATAAAATTGGGAACAATTTCTCATATTCTTTCTGTTTCCGTAATATTGCAATATTTTCTCATTTTTTTATGTAAAATTATTCCTTTTTTTAATGTAAAAATGATTACTTTTTATTGCAAAACGGTGACATTTGTCATATACAATTCTGACTTGTATCTCAACATTGCCATTTTTGTTGTTGTTCTTGTAAAATTGTGACATTCTCTGAGTAAAATGATCAGTTTTAAGTAAAATCACGATTATTATTATAATATTGCCAGCATTCTAAAGTTGTCTTATAAAATTTTGCTTTTTTTTAAGTAAAACTAAGACTTTTTTCATAAAATTGCCAAAGTTATAAGCTTTTCTTGTAAAATTGCGACTGTTATTGAGTAAAATTCCAGCTTTTATCATAATATTGCACAAATGTTCAGTTTTTCTTGTACAATTTTGACTTGGGTTGAGTAAAATTATGAGTTGTATTATAATACTACCAAAATTCTAAGTTTTTCTTGTGAAATTGTGACATTCTCTGAGTAAAATTATCACTTTTGTCATACTTTTGCCGAGTAAAATTTCCATTATCATCATATTGCCAGCATTTTAAAGTGTTCTTATAAAATTGTGCCTTTTTTTGAGTAAAATTACGACTTTTTTCATAAAATTGCCAAAGTTCTAAGCTTTTCTTGTAAAATTGCGACTGTTATTGAGTAAAATTCCAACTTGTATCATAATATTGCACAAATGTTCAGTTTTTCTTGTCCAATTTTGACTTGCGTTGAGTAAAAGTATGACTTGTGTTATAATACTACCAAAATTCTACATTTTTCTTGTGAAAATATGACCTTTTTCTTGTGAAATTCCAACTCATTTTTCACAACAACCTTTTTTATATGTGCATAGTATGTATATATTATTAATGTTGTAAATACACTTCTTTATACATCTAGAAAGGCTGGTCCTAAAGAGGGAGGCATTTTTCAGAGGTCTCAAGAAGGTATAAAATACAGGAGTGTGTGTGTGTGTGTGTGTGTGTGTGTGTGTGTGTGTGTGTGTGTGTGTGTGTGTGTGTGTGTGTGTGTGTGTGTGTGTGTGTGTGTGTGTTGATTAGTCATGTACTCAAATGGAAGGGTGCATGGACACAATGTAGAGGAGAACTTTCATCAAAAAAAGATGGCACAAGTGGCAAAAACGACTGAGACATGCATGCATATAGAGACATACTGTCATAACTTGAAGTAAATAATGAATATTAAAAAACAATTACCAACAAAAAAATATATATATTTTTTTTTACAAAAAGCAGTCTTTTTCTAACAATGTGTCGACTTTTTTCTTATAAAATTGAGAACAATTTCTTTCTGTTTCCGTAATATTGCAAAATTTTCTCATAAAATTATACATTTTTTTTTACGTAAAATTATAACTTTTTTATGTAAAATTATTACTTTTTATTGCAAAATGGTGACATTTGTCAAATACAATTCTGACGTGTTTCTCAACATTGCCATTTTTGTTTTTTTGAGTAACATTATCACTTTTGTCATAAATTTGCCAAGTAAAATTCCGATTATTATTATAATATCGCGAGCATTGTAAAGTTGTCTTATAAAATTGTGCCTTTTTTTGAGTAAAACTAAGACTTTTGTCATAAAATTGCCAAAGTTCTAAGCTTTTCTTGTAAAATTGCGACTGTTATTGAGTAAAATTCCAGCTTTTATCATAATATTGCACAAATGTTCAGTTTTTCTTGAAAAATTTTGACTTGCGTTGGGTAAAATTATGAGTTGTATTATAATACTACCAAAATTCTAAGTTTTTCTTGTGAAATTGTGACATTCTCTGAGTAAAATTATCACTTTTGTCATACTTTTGCCGAGTAAAATTTCCATTATCATCATATTGCCAGCATTTTAAAGTGTTCTTATAAAATTGTGACTTTTGTCGAGTAAAATTACGACTTTTTTCATGAAATTGCCAAAGTTCGAAGCTTTTCTTGTAAAATTGCGACTGTTATTGAGTAAAATTCCAGCTTTTATCATAATATTGCACAAATGTTCAGTTTTTCTTGTAAAATTTTGACTTGCGTTGAGTAAAAGTATGACTTGTGTTATAATACTACCAAAATTCTACGTTTTTCTTGTGAAAATGTGACCTTTTTCTTGTGAAATTCCAACTAATTTTTCACAACTATGTATATATTATTAATGTTGTAAATACACATCTTTATATATCTAGAAAGGCTGGTCCTAAAGAGGGAGGCATTTTTCAGAGGTCTCAAGAAGGTAACAAATACAGGAGTGTGTGTGTGTGTGTGTGTGTGTGTGTGTGTGTGTGTGTGTGTGTGTGTGTGTGTGTGTGTGTGTGTGTGTTGATTAGTCATGTACTCAAATGGAAGGGTGCAAGGACACAATGTAGAGGAGAACTTTCATCAAAAAAAGATGGCACAAGTGGCAAAAACGACTGAGACATGCATGCATATAGAGACATACTGTCATAACTTGAAGTAAATAATGAATATTAAAAAACAATTACCAACAAAAAAAAACAAAAAATTTTTTTTTTAATAAAAGCAGTCTTTTTCTCACAATGTGTCGACTTTTTTCTTATAAAATTGGGAACAATTTCTCATATTCTTTCTGTTTCCGTAATATTGCAATAATTTCTCATTTTTTTATGTAAAATTATTACTTTTTTTTATGTAAAAATTATTACTTTTTATTGCAAAACGGTGACATTTGTCATATACAATTCTGACTTGTATCTCAACATTGCCATTTTTGTTGTTGTTCTTGTAAAATTGTGACATTCTCTGAGTAAAATGATCAGTTTTAAGTAACATTCCGATTATTATTATAATATTGCCAGCATTCTAAAGTTTTCTTATAAAATTGTGCCTTTTTTTGAGTAAAACTACGTTTTTTTTTTCAAAAAATTGCCAAAGTTCTTAGCTTTTCTTGTAAAATTGCGACTGTTATTGAGTAAAATTCCAACTTTTATCATAATATTGCACAAATGTTCCGTTTTTCTTGTAAAATTTTGACTTGCGTTGAGTAAAAGTATGACTTGTGTTATAATACTACCAAAATTATACGTTTTTCTTGTGAAAATGTGACCTTTTTCTTGTGAAATTCCAACTCATTTTTCACAACAACCTTTTTTATATTAGCATAATATGTATATATTATTAATGTTGTAAATACACTTCTTTATATATCTAGAAAGGCTGGTCCTAAAGAGGGAGGCATTTTTCAGAGGTCTCAAGAAGGTAACAAATACAGGAGTGTGTGTGTGTGTGTGTGTGTGTGTGTGTGTGTGTGTGTGTGTGTGTGTGTGTGTGTGTGTGTGTGTGTGTGTGTGTTGATTAGTCATGTACTCAAATGGAAGGGTGCAAGGACACAATGTAGAGGAGAACTTTCATCAAAAAAAGATGGTACAAGTGGCAAAAACGACTGAGACATGCATGCATATAGAGACATACTGTCATAACTTGAAGTAAATAATGAATATTAAAAAACAATTACCAACAAAAAAAAAAAAATACTTTTTTTTACTAAAAGCAGTCTTTTTCTCACAATGTGTCGACTTTTTTCATATAAAATTGAGAACGATTTCTCATATTCTTTCTGTTTCCGTAATATAGCAATATTTTCTCAGAAAATTATTTTAAAAAATTATGTAAAATTATAACTTTTTTATGTAAAATTATTACTTTTTAATGCAAAATGGTGACATCTGTCATATACAATTCTGACGTGTATCTCAACATTGCCATTTTTGTTTTTTTGAGTAAAATTATCACTTTTGTCATAATTTTGCCAAGTAAAATTTTGATTATTATTATATTATCGCCAGAATTCTAAAGTTTTCTTATAAAATGGTGCCTTTTTTTTGAGTAAAACTAAGACTTTTTTCATAAAATTGCCAAAGTTCGAAGCTTTTCTTGTAAAATTGCGACTGTTATTGAGTAAAATTCCAGCTTTTATCATAATATTGCACAAATGTTCAGTTTTTCTTGAAAAATTTTGACTTGGGTTGAGTAAAATTATGAGTTGTATTATAATACTACCAAAATTCTACGTTTCTCTTGTGAAAATGTGACCTTTTTCTTGTGAAATTTCAACTCATTTTTCACAGCTTTTTTATATTTGCATAGTATGTATATATTATTAATGTTGTAAATACACTTCTTTATATATCTAGAAACGGTGGTCCTAAAGAGGTAGGCCTTTTCCGGACATCTCAAGAAGGTAACGAATACAATAATGTGTGTGTGTGTGTGTGTGTGTGTGTATGTGTGTGTGTTGATTAGTCATTTACTCAAATGGAAGAGTGCATGGACACAATGTAGAGGAGAACTTTGATCAAAAAAGCTTGCACAAGTGGCAAAAAAGAGTGAGAAAGTTGAGGGATGCTCACCAAACACGTATTTGGAACAAATTGTTTAAGAACAACATTTCTCAACCAGCTATTGCAAGGAATTTAAGATTTTCACCATCTACGTAATATCATCAAAAGGTTCAGAGAATCCGGAGAAATCACTGCACGTAAGCAACAAGGCTGAACACCAATATTGAATGCCCATGACCTTGGATCCCTCAGGCGGTACTGCATCAAAAAAAACAACATCAGTGTGTAAAGGATATCACCACATGGGCTCAGGAACACTTCAGAAAACCACTGTCAGTAACTACAATTGCTCGCTACATCTGTAAGTGCAAGTTAAAACTCTACTATGCAAAAGCGAAAGCCATTTATCAACAACACCCAGAAACGCCGCCGACTTTGCCGGGCCCGAGCTCATCTAAGATGGACTGATGCAAAGTGGAAAAGTGTTCTGTGGTCTGACGAGTCCACATTTCAAATTGTTTTTGGGAACTGTGAACCTCGTGAAGAACAGAACCATCCGGATTGTTCTAGCAAAGTTTAAAAGTCAGCATGTGTGACGGTATGGGGGTGTATTAGTGCCCAAGACATGGGTAACGTACACATCTGTGAAGGCACCGTTAATGCTGAAAGGTACATAAAGGTTTTGGAGCAACATATGTTGCCATCCAAGCAACATTATCATGGACGCCCCTGCTTATTTCAGCAAGACAATGCCAAGCCACATTCTGCACGTGTTACACTAGTGTGACCCGTTAAAAAAAAAAAGGGTGCGGGGATTAATACCGTGGTACTACACTAGCACCGGTATACCGTACAACCCTAGTATGAACACATATTTAGTTGATTTGATAGGTTTTAAATATGCATACATGTAGAGTACCATTTGTGTGTGTTAAAAAACAAGGTTTTCTGTGATTAGTGATCACCAAAATTAGTCTTTTCTTTCAGCGCAAGGAAATGGAAACAAAACATGGGCCCTGCCATCAGACAGTTGTGGCAAAGGAAAATTAATTTGAGTGGTTTAAAATGAGTTGCTGGAACTTGACAAGCCTCTTCAACTATGCATGCATGCACGTAAAAACTTAGGAGAAAGTTTCAATTAAAATGATCCTCCCAGGGAATAAAGGCTTGCTTGCTCTCTCTCAATAAAAAGTTGGGAGAAGTTTAAGGTTGATAAGAGGGACAAAACAATTAAGTGAAGACTATTGACAGAAGACAATTAAGTGGAAGAGAATGGCCCGTGCATCACTATCAGCCACTTAGACCTCTGAGACCTGGGATGGAAACAAAGGTGGCTCCAGTAATGGACAAAGCAACAGTCGAGTGGCAGGTGATCTTCACAATCCTCCTCCACCCATCTCTCCACTTTTGAGCTTTAAGTCCCTCTTCACCTTCTCCAACACTCTCCCTCCACTTATCACTCAATTCTCTACTCTCCTTTCTTTCTTGCCCCAATGGCTTTCTTCCCACTGGACTGCTTTTTTATGTCAACCATGTGGACCTTCATAACAACACATGGACCGCATGAGTGTGTGTGTGTGTGTGTGTTCTTGTATTTCTACACTTCTTGAGACATCAACAAGGAAAAGTACCATCTAATAGAGGGCCAAGTACTAGAGTCCGTGAACATTGCTCCAAAGTCAGGATTTTTTTTTTGTTGATTTAATGTGCATACAAAAGTAAACATTGACAGGTGCAAAGGCAGAAATATATGATCAAACAAGACGGCAGCTAAAGAAGGACTTCCCTATTCATCCCCCAAAAAAACCCGCCAGTTGAACAGTGTCCAACCCTAACCCTAACCCTAACCCTAACCCTAACCCTAACCCACATGTGAGCATAGGATGAACAAATACACTACGCTACTAAGACTATAGTGGCTGTTAACAGTTAGATTTTACAGCTGGGTTGCCCAAAGTGCGGCACAGGGGCCATCTGTGGTCCCTGACTCCTTTGTTATCGGCCTTAAGCACATTATAAAAAACTAAAAATAGAGATCTCATTTGCACCCCCTGGTGGTGATTTCTATCAAAATGAGGGTGGTCCCAAAAAGGAAGGATTTTTTTCAAATTTTTTTCAAATTTTTTCAAATTTTTTCAAATTTTTTCAAATTTTTTTCAATTTTTTTTTCAATTTTTTTTCAAATTTTTTCAAATTTTTTTTCAAATTTTTTCAAATTTTCAAAAGGAGGGATTTTTCAAACTGACTGTGTGTCGCTTTTAAAAGTGCTCCCCCTCTGGTCAACATATGAAATAACAAGTGAGTGTGAGGGGCGGTACCACTGGATTGGCAGACCGGGGTGGTGGTTCCTCTCTTTAAGAAGGGGAACCGGAGGGTGTGTTCTAACTATCGTGGGATCACACTCCTCAGCCTTCCCGGTAAGGTCTATTCAGGTGTACTGGAGAGGAGACTACGCCGGATAGTCGAACCTCGGATTCAGGAGGAACAGTGTGGTTTTCGTCCTGGTCGTGCAACTGTGGACCAGCTCTATACTCTCGGCAGGGTCCTTGAGGGTGCATGGGAGTTTGCCCAACCAGTCTACATGTGCTTTGTGGACTTGGAAAAGGCATTCAACCGTGTCCCTCGGGAAGTCCTGTGGGGAGTGCTCAGAGAGTATGGGGTATCGGACTGTCTGTTTGTGGCAGTCCGCTCCCTGTATGATCAGTGCCAGAGCTTGGTCCGCATTGCCGGTAGTAAGTCGGACACGTTTCCAGTGAGGGTTGGACTCCTCCAAGGCTGCCCTTTGTCACCCATTCTGTTCTGAACTTTTATGGACAGAATTTGTAGGCGCAGTCAAGGCGTTGAGGGGATCTGGTTTGGTGGCTGCAGGATTAGGTCTTTTTGCAGATGATGTGGTCCTGATGGCTTCATCTGGCCAGGATCTTCAGCTCTCACTGGATCGGTTCACAGCTGAGTGTGAAGCGACTGGGATGAGAATCAGCACCTCCAAGTCCGAGTCCATGGTTCTCGCCCGGAAAAGGGTGGAGTGCCATCTCCGGGTTGGGGAGGAGATCTTGCCCCAAGTGGAGGAGTTCAAGTACCTCGGAGTCTTGTTCACGAGTGAGGGAAGAGTGAATCGTGAGATCGACAGGCGGATCGGTGCGGCGTCTTCAGTAATGCGGACGCTGTATCGGTCCGTTGTGGTGAAGAAGGAGCTGAGCCGGAAGGCAAAGCTCTCAATTTACCGGTCGATCTACGTTCCCATCCTCACCTATGGTCATGAGCTTTGGGTTATGACCGAAAGGACAAGATCACAGGTACAAGCGGCCGAAATGAGTTTCCTCTCCCTTAGAGATAGGGTGAGAAGCTCTGCCATCCGGGAGGAGCTCAAAGTAAAGCCGCTGCTCCTCCACATGGAGAGGAGCCAGATGAGGTGGTTCGGGCATCTGGTCAGGATGCCACCCGAACGCCTCCCTAGGGAGGTGTTTAGGGCATGTCCGACCGGTAGGAGGCCGCGGGGAAGACCCAGGACACGTTGGGAAGACTATGTCTCCCGGCTGGTCTGGGAACGCCTCGGGATCCCCCGGGAGGAGCTGGACGAAGTGGCTGGGGAGAGGGAAGTCTGGGCTTCCCTGCTTAGGCTGCTGCCCCCGCGACCCGACCTCGGATAAGCGGAAGAAGATGGATGGATATTGCCAGCATTTAAAGTGTTCTTATAAAATTGTGACTTTCGTCGAGTAAAATTATGAGTTTTATTATGGTACTACCAAAATTCTAAGTTTTTCTTGTGAAATTGCGACCATTTTCTTGTGAAATTCCAACTCAGTTTTCACAACAAACCTTTTTATATTTGCATAGTATGTATATATTATTACCGTATTTTCCGCACCATAAGCCGCCCTGGGTTATAAGCCGCGCCTTCAATGAACGGCATATTTCAAAACTTTGTCCACCTATAAGCCGCCCCGTGTTGTAAGCCGCATCTAACTGCGCTAAAGGAATGTCAAAAAAACAGTCAGATAGGTCAGTCAAACTTTAATAATATATTAAAAACCAGCGTGATGTGGGCGCGCATGGAGTCGTATATCAACATGGACGGAGCTGCGTGAAAAAAGCCACCCGGCCTCTTCGCGTAAACTTACCTTAACCACTCGCTCATCTTTTCTTCATCCATCCATCCCTTCGAGTTAGCTTTTATGATGACGCCGGCTGGAAAGGTCTCTTTTGGCAAGGTCTTCCTTTTGAATATCACCATGGGTGGAAGTTTCTGGCCATTAGCATGGCAAGCTAGAACCACAGTGAAGGATGACTTCTCATTCCCTGTGGTGCGAATATTCACCGTACGTGCTCCCGTTGTATCCACAGTGCGGTTCACAGGAATATCAAAAGTCAGTGGAACCTCGTCCATGTTGATAATGTTCTCTGGCCGGATCTTTGTTTCAGCTATCTTGTTTTTACAATATGCACGGAAAGTAGCCAGCTTTTCTTGAAAGTCTTTAGGCAGTCGCTGTGAAATAGTAGTCCGTGTGCGGATGGAGAGATTGCGTCTTTTCATGAACCGGAAACCTGTCGCTTAGTAGGAGCCATTTTGTGGTCTTTACAGATGTAAACACATAAAGGAAATGAAACGTACGGTATATCCGCGCGCTTTTTCTTCTTCTACGCGGGCGGGTGGTTGCTTACAGTAGAAGAAGAAGCGCTTCCTGTTCTATGGGGGCGGGTGCTTACCTTGGCGGTTGCTTGCGTAGAAGAAGAAGCACTTCCTCTTCTACGGGGAAAAAAGATGGCGGCTGTTTACCGTAGTTGCGAGACCGAAACTTTATGAAAATGAATCTTAATATGAATCCATATATAAAGCGCACCGGGTTATAAGCCGCACTGTCAGCTTTTGAGAAAATTTGTGGTTTTTAGGTGCGCCTTATAGTGCGGAAAATACGGTAATGTTATAAATACACATCTTTATATATCTACAAAGGGTGGTCCTAAAGAGGCGGGCATTTTTCGGAGGTCTCAAGTAGGTAACAAATACACAAATGTGTGTGTGTGTGTGTGCGTCGAAGGTGCTGACACGTCCTGTGTTTCTCCGAACAACCTATGAGTGTGTGTGACGGAGGTGCTGACATGTCTGATCTCAGCCAAGCTGTGGTGACATTCTTGCATAGGAGAAGAAGACGATGAGAAGAAGGATAAGACAGCAGAGTATAAGAGCGACACATGAAATGACATCACACACCACGGAAGAAGGAGCAATGACTACCATTTTAGAAATGTAACAGATGTGGTGGTCTGCACTTAGACCAGGCCAGGTGAGGGTCTACAGCAGAATGGTGAAATGAGAGTTTGCATAAGTTTTAAAGACCAGACCTTACAGCTTTAAGTGTTTCCTAAGGACTCTCCTGGACTGAAAAGGATCAATCATCTGCCCATAAACCAAGGCGCCTCTCTGACGTGACGTATGTTTGAGCTTAGTACTTGTAAGGACTATTTAGGCCGGGGGTCAGCAACCCGCGACTCTTTAGTGCCCTGGAGCATTTTCTAAAAAGGAATGAAAATGGAAAAAGAAATATTCCCAATTGTTAGAAATGTTTAAAATGTTTGTGTGTACGCTTCACTGATGACACTATTTGGTGAACATCGTTTTGTCCTACTAATTTTGGCGGTTCTTGAACTCACCATAGTGTGGACTGTGACGCGACAGTTTGTTTGCATGTAAAATCGTTCCACTCCGTCTTTGTCTCATTTTGTCCACCAAACGTTTTATACTGTGCGTGAATGTGTCACGACCGGGACTATGGCTTGGTTTGTTCTCCCGAGGTGCAAGTGAATCGGACCAGATGTGGCGTGAAGGTGAATACATGATTTATTTAAACACTATAACTACAAAAAAAGTACAAACGAAAAGCGCGCACAGTGGCGGAGAAAACTAACTTGGCTATGAAAACAAATACTTGCACAAAGGCGTAAACTATGAACAACAAAAAAACACTAACTGTGGCTTGATAAACAAAAAACTTGCTTGGCATGGAACCGGCATGAAAAAAAGAGCATCAAGGGTCATAAGGGTGTGGAGAGTGTGCAGAAGCATAAATGCGGGGATGTCTGGGCGGCATGGCGTAGTGGGTAGAGCAACCGTGCCAGAAACCTGAGGGTTGCAGGTTCGCTCCCCGCCTCTTACCATCCAAAAAAATTGCTGCCGTTGTGTCCTTGGGCGGGACACTTCACCCTTTTCCCCCGGTGCCACTCACACCGGTGAATTGAAAGATGAATGATAGGTGGTGGTCGGAGGGGCCGTTGGCGCAAATTGCAGCCACGCTTCCGTCAGTCTACCCCAGGGCAGCTGTGGCTATGAAAGTAGCTTACCACCACCAGGTGTGAATGATTGATGGGTTCTACATGTAAAGCGACTTTGGGTACTTAGAAAAGCGCTATATAAATTTAAGTTATTATTATTATTATTATTATTATTATTATTATGTCGTCAGAACGACAAACTGAAAACAATGAACTTAAATACTATAGACATGATTAACAAAAACAGGTGCGTGACTCAAAATTGTGAAACAGGTGCGTGACGTGACAGGTGAAAACTAATGGTTGCTATGGTGACAAAACAAAAGTGCACAAAAAGTCCAAAAACCAAAACGAACATGACCAAAACAAAAACATGATCACACGGACATGACAGAATGCACAAAGGTGAGCTTTGTGGATGTTATTGACTTGTTGGAGTGCTAATCAGACATATTTGGTCAGGGCATGACTTCAAGCTAATCGATGCTAACATGCTATTTAAGCTAGCTGTATGTACATATTGCATCATTATGCCTCATTTGTAGCTATATTTGAGCACATTTAATATCCTTTACTTGTATCCTCTTTGTATATAATTTAGTTTTGCATGTCTCATGACACATTATCGGTATGTATTTTTTCTCCATTCCATTCCATGTATTCCATTTTTTTATATGCTGTTAAGAAAACACTGCTTTTACTGTCAAATTCTGGTGACTGAGAACCTTCCCACCAGAACTCTCTAATATTTAAAGTTCCTTGGGTGAATAATGTAAACTCACTACACCGGTATGTTTTAATGCTTTCATGGTGAGTTTACTGACAGATATAAGTAAGAACTTTACACTACTTTATATTAGAAATTATAACAGTGGAGGATGAATGTCACATAACAAGAAGATAGAGAAAAAGAAGAAGCTTATCGACTACGGGGTCGGGACGAACTACAGTGGCGGACGAGCGCAACTTTTCAGGACTTATGCAGATCTCAAATACACATCAGCAGGTACCAGAAGGTAAGAAAAGTTGCTTTTGCATAATATTGTGCGACAAAACGCCAGATAATATGTCTTCTAATGGGTGCCATTTTGCGGTCCTTATACACAAACCATAGTAATATTTGTATCTCTGACTACAGTAGCCGTAATGCATCGACATACCATCAAGCGGTGCGGCTTCAAAGTCGTACTAAAAACATTCTGACAGATTTTTGAGCGCCGTGTGTAATGTTCTTTGTTTTCAATGGAACATTTAAAGTTTACTGGCGTCATATTGCAGTCTACACATATCTCTTATGTGTGACTGCCATCTACTGGTCACACTTATGTACCAAATAAAATTGCTTTGAGGCCGGGAAGCACAACCAGAGTTATTCCAGACATAAGGCTGAGAAATTAAAGGATTTTAAGTGCGCCTAATAGTCCAACAAAATACAGTGTATAAGATTGGGGCCCAACTTTTCCATTACCCAAGGGACGGGACCCACTCCAATAATAACACTGAATGAGTAATCTTATTCCTGATTTAATAATATTCAATACTTATATCTAACCTAATTTGCAGTTTTCAACCTTGTCAACAATATGAAAATGTGTTAATTACCGTATTTTTCGGAGTATAAGTCGCACCGGAGTATAAGTCGCACCTGCCGAAAATGCATAACAAAAAAGGAAAAATCTATGAAAAAAACTGCGACTTATAGTCCGAAAAATACGGTACAAAGATTTTTTTTTTTTATTTCACACACAAACCTTAGGCTTAGGTCAGGCTTAATAGAAACAAAAATAATTACTAGCCAAGTATAGTGCAAATAAAGGGACGGAAAATGCATTTACATACAATGATGTGCTAAAATAAACTAAATTCGAAATGAATATGTTTCTTAACTAAACTGTCAATGAAATTAAATTCGGCTTCACCACGTTACTCATAATTTTTGCGCTCAAGAAACTTCTCCATGACTTTGGCTCCAGACTTCTTCTGTTTGTTTGACATTGCCACTACTGCCACAAGTGGTGGAAAGGTGTATTACAACTGAGTACCAAATCAAATCAAATCAAATCAACTTTATTTATAAAGCACATTTAAAATTTACCACAGGGGTAGCCAAAGTGCTGTACAATGAACAGGTTAAAAGACGAAACGAGTACCGAGCAAACACAACACAACACAAACAGAACACGATAAAAAATAAATAATTAAAATAGAATAAATAAAAACATAAAAACATAAAAACAGGTTGACAGCAGGTGTATTATGGGGCGCCATTGCAGGATGGATATCACTCAGTGTTAAAAGCCATGGAATAATATGTTTTTAAGAGAGATTTAAAAACAGGAAGAGAGGAGGCTTGTCTAACACTCAGGGGTAGGTCGTTCCAGAGCTTGGGAGCAGCAACGGCGAAAGCTCTGTCACCTCTAAGCTTCAGCCTTGTGTCAGGGACCGTCAACAGCACAGCTAAGAAACAAATATTTTGTGTCCGCCCTCTACCGGGCGCTGGCGGTACAACAATGGGCCCGCCCTATGGTTAAGACACACTGTCTTAGATGACAAAATATACCAATATTGGCTTATTTTGTCGGAAGATTAATCTTAAACTGGGGTTCACTGCAGGATCCCTCGAATTGGCTCCGACCAGGAGACACTAATAATAATAATAATAACTGGGATTTATATAGCGCTTTTCTAAGTACCCAAAGTCGCTTTACATGTAGAACCCATCAAACATTCACACCTGGTGGTGGTAAGCTACTTTCATAGCCACAGCTGCCCTGGGGTAGACTGACGGAAGCGTGGTTGCAATTTTGCGCCAACGGCCCCTCCGACCACCACCTATCATTCATCATTCAATTCACCGGTGTGAGTGGCACCGGGGGCAAAGGGTGAAGTGTCCCGCCCAAGGACACAACGGCAGCGATTTTTGGATGGTAAGAGGCGGGGAGCGAACCTGCAACCCTCAGGTTTCTGGCACGGTTGCTCTACCCACTACGCCATGCCGCCCCACTAAGCGTTTAAAGTGACCAAGGATGCTGGTTCTCAATAGAATTGATGAATTGTAGGACCAAAATGAAAGTGATGCATGGAAAGGCTGATAGTGTGTCTTGTTAAGAATGATTGATGCCATCTTAGCTGTTGGGAAGAGATGAACGAAAAAACAAGCGATGCAAATCAGGTTGGAAGTTGCCTGCTGGCATTTGACTTCAGGATTGGTGATTAAAAAGACATTATGACTAAGAAAACATCTGCCGGCACATTCAGAAAGCCAGTAAGAAGGCGCCTGACAGAACATGCACACAAGATTAAAGACGGGCCACAAAAAGACCAAATGTAGGATTAAATTACACGAAGCGTCGCAGTAAACTGCAGGCAATTTGTTTTAATGCCGTCGTGGTTTGTGTTGTGATTCAAATCCGAGTTCACAATACCTTGAAGAACATTCCAGATTGTCAGATGTTTTGTGTTCTGCTGTGCGTTGTTCCTAAAAGTAAATATTGCGCTGAGTTTTATAATAAGGCAATTCAAATTCATCCATCCATCCATCGCCTATGCAGAGAAGCCCAGACTTCCCTCTCCCCAGCCACTTAGTCCAGCTCCTCCCGGGGGATCCCGAGGCGTTCCCAGGCCAGCCGGGAGACATAGTCTTCCCAACGTGTCCTGGGTCTTCCCCGTGGCCTCCTACCGGTCGGACGTTCCCGAAAAACCTCCCATCCTGACCAGATGCCCGAACCACCTCATCTGGCTCCTCTCCATGTGAAGGAACAGCTTTACTTTGAGTTCCTCCCGGATGACAGAGCTTCTTACCCTATCTCTAAGGGAGAGACCCACCACCCGGCAGAGGAAGCTCATTTGGGCTGCTTGTACCCGTGATCTTGTCCTTTCGGTCATGACCCAAAGCTCATGACCATAGGTGAGGATGGGAACGTAGAGCTTTACCTTCCGGCTGAGTTCCTTCTTCACCACAACGGATCGATACAGCGTCCGCATTACTGAAGACGCCGCACCGATCCGCCTGTCCATCTCACCATCCACTCTTCCCTCACTCGTGAACAAGACTCCGAGGTACTTGAACTCCTCCACTTGGGGCAAGATCTCCTACCCAACCCGGAGATGGCACTCCACCCTTTCCCGGGCGAGAACCATGGACTCGGACTTAGAGGTGCTGATTCCCATCCCAGTCGCTTCACTGGAAACCGATCCAGTGAGAGCTGAAGATCTTGGCCAGATGAAGCCATCAGGACTACATCATCTGCAAAAAGCAGAAACCTAATCCTGCAGCCACCAAACCAGATACCTTCAACGCCTTGATTGCGCCTAGAAATTCTGTCCATAAAAGTTATGAACAGAATCGGTGACAAAGGGCAGCCTTGGCGGAGTCCAACCCTCACTGGAAACGGGTCCGACTTACTGCCGGCAATGCGGACCAAGCTCTGACACTGATCATACAGGGAGCGGACTGCCACAATCAGACAGTCCGATACCCCATACTCTCTGAGCACTCCCCACAGGACTTCCCGATGGATACGGTCGAATGCCTTCTCCAAGTCCACAAAGCACATGTAGACTGGTTGGGCAAACTCCCATGCACCCTCAAGGACCCTGCCCAGAGTATAGAGCTGGTCCACAGTTCCACGACCAGGACGAAAACCACACTGTTCCTCCTGAATCTGCAATTAAAATGTGGATAATAAATGACCGTTTTCCTTTGGACAGTATCGAATGCCAAAGGAGGGCGTCGGTTTCGGTGGCGATGCCCTAGGGCAGGGGTGTCAAAGTGGTTTTCCTTGAGGGCCACATCAAAGTTAGGTTTGGCCGTTTGGAACAGTGAATAATGTATGGATTTATATACAAGTATATCATTGCGTATGGATTACATTATTAGTCATTTTTAGTTTGTTACTTTATAATCAAATTTGTTACCATTTTTTTCATGTACAGTAATACACTATTAAAACAACAACCATAGATTTTACTGTAAAAACTTAGTCACCATAATTTTACCATGAACATTTCCAATGTTTTATACAGACATATAGAAAAAAGAATGAAAGGAATTCAATGGAGAAATAGTAGCACTGTTTCTTACGGTAAAAAGTATGCAACAGAGCTGCCAGTTTTTTACCGTAAAATCTACGGTTTTTAGTCTAATACGGTACATGGAAAAATGGTCCTAAAGTTGATTATATGATAAAAAACTCAGTTGCCAGAATTTTACTTGTCATTTTCACAGTGTTCAAACTAATCGATAACTTTCTTTGAAATCATAAGTCCAGCAGATATTTAAATATGTATCTTTATTTAAATAAACATTCTTTTGGAATGTTTGATAATCTATTTGGTAAGATTGTGAATGTACTCAAAGTTCCCCATATGGAGAATAACTATGAACTCATAATCAGATAAGATTTGGGACAAAGCAGAATACAATACAATCAATAAAAGAATAAATTACACTAAAACAGGACTGCGGCTTGTTTGGTTGTGTTATGGCAGCTGGGACAAAACTGCATCTGTACTGTTTTGTTTTGCCTCTTGGGACTAAAAACCTCGGTCCAGAGGGGAGGAACTGAACATGGTAGTGAGATACATCAGTTCCTATGGAGGAAGCTGTCCTCACCAGCTGGTTGCAGTAAAGGATGGCAGGATACACCTGGGACTCACCAATTCATTTGCTCGACACTTTAATATATATATATATATATATATATATATATATATATATATATATATATATATATATATGTATGTGTGGGAAAAAAATCACAAGACTACTTCATCTCTACAGGCCTGTTTCATGAGGGGTTCCCTCAATCATCAGGAGATTTTAATGGGAGCATTCACATACCATGGTTTATATAGGGCACAGAGTGGGTGGGTGCAGGCTGGCGTAGGGGCGTGGTGATTGGCTCATGTGTTACCTAGGAGGTGTTTCCGTCTGTGGCGGCATGCTGATACAATTTCGCTGCGCTTGTTGAGGGATGACAGGTCTGGACGGTAAATAATAAACAGTTTCTCTTTCAAGCATAGGTTGCATCTTTTATTACCACTATTGTAAGGTGTGCTGGATGCAAGAATTTGCCATGTTATTGAATATTCAACATTATTGTCTTTGAGGTCCCAAATGTGTTTGCTGAGTTCTGTGGTATTCCGCAGGTTTTGGTTCCTGAAAGAAGCCTTGTGATTGTTCCATCTGGTTTTAAACTCTCCCTCGGTTAATCTTACATATGTGTCAGATGTGTTAATGTCCTTGTGTGTTACCTTATATTGGTAAACAACTGATGTTTGTAAGCACCCCCCGTTGAGAGGGCAATCAGGTTTCTTGCGGCAGTTGCAGCCTTTGTTGGTTTTGGGGTCGCTCTGTCCGGGGGCTGACGGCTCATTTGCAATTGTTTTGTTGTGGTTTGAGATAATTTGTCGTATATTGTTCATACAGCTGTAGCTCAATTTAATGTTGTTCTTGTTGAATACTTTTCTTAGGGTGTTGCCTTTGGGGAAGTGTTTGTCAATCAGAGTGAGGAATGTTAGTTGAGACGTTTTTGCTGTATGAGGGGTTGTACCAGATGATGTTGTTTCGTTTTCTGTTCTTTTTTGGTTGGTTTCCTGGCGTGGGTTCATAGGTGAGGGTGAAATTGTATCCGCTTTCATCAAGGGCTTTTTGGTACGGGGGGGTTGCTTGGTCAAATTCAGCTTTGCTAGATGACAGCATCGATAGCCTTTTATTAATTCCGGTAGGTATTCTTTTTGTGTTGGTGGGTGGGTGGTTGCTGTCATGGTGCATGTATTGGAGTGTTGTGTTGGATTTCGTGAATGGTTGGTAGCTGTTATTTCTCAGGTTGAATATATATATATATATATGTATATATATATATATATTAAAGTGTCTTTAATATATATATATATATATTAGAGTGTCTTTAATATATATATATATATATATATATATATATATATATATATATATATATATATATATATATATATATATATATATATATATATATATATATATATTAAAGTGTCGAGCAAATGTCTTATGGTTCAGTCTCCTGTCACTAAAGGACACATATATATATATATATATATATATATATATATATATATATATATATATATATATATATATATTTTGATTGAGGGAAATTGTGTCCTTTAGTGACAGAAGACTGAACCATAAGACCAGGAAGAAAAGTCGTATAAAAGCAAAAAGTTGTCCAAGTTTAGCAAAAAGCATGTATTATGTTTTGCTTTTTGCAGCTTTTGTTGCAGCACTTATTTCAAAATAAAAGCAGTGTTTTAATGTGTTACACTTTAAATGAGTGTCCTTCTTTTAGCCAACTATAGTATACTCGGTATGGATTCACATAGGATCAAACAGGAAGTGCCTTATTTATATGTATAAGTTACAATTTTCCATGCCAAAAAAAACCACGTAAAGTAAGGCTTCACTTTTGAAGACGTGCTAGCTCGATGCTAGTTTACATTAGATTTGGCATAGACGTGCTACCGATTAGCATTAATCAGAAATCACAAATTTTACATGATTTCAACGCCTCCAGATTTGGTAATGAAAACTGCAAATGTCAGAATAATTGTATCTAAGTTATCACAAAACTTTGTGTTACAATGAGTTCAGCTCGTCTGAACTCATCCTACCAAGCAGAAGGCTTGTAAAACGCCACTGTGTACGATGGCAAGCGACATGAAGGCGTCAGTTGTTTTTTTTTCTATTGTAATTTATAGAAAGATATTGTCTTGACCCGAGATCTACAAAGCGGAGAGGAAGCAGGGCCTGACTCCCCTCCAGGCACTTTTTCTTTGAACTGTTTTACGACCTTGTCTTTGAACTGTTTTGTAACTAAAGGCATGGCTGTTTACGACCCCCCTCCCTTAGAAACAGCTCTTGCCATGTAATCAGGGAAAGTCCAAATAACTAAGGAAGCGTACAATCTTTCGTCAGAGCATGGTGGGAGACTATGCCAGAGTACAGTCCAGACGTTTCTCCTCAATTAAGCCAAATGTAATTATGTTTAATTCCTTGCTTTATGTCTTGTTTAATAGATGTCGTCAGGGTTTGAACCTGACAACAAACAACTAAGGTGCATTTTAAATTCAAACAGCAAGCTTGTAATAAATGCAACCTTTTTTGTAGGCACAACATAAGACTAGATTCACCTTAATGGCAAACACTACTCCCTTACGAGGCAATACACTACTAATTGCATGTGAAGTCAATTATATAGTACTTGCAAATGAGACTCAAAAGTGTAAGAAATGCAGATGTAACAATTGGACAACAACGTTATCATTATCAGCTCACTGGTAATTAAACACATTTTTTTACACACAAACAGTGTTGGTACCAGGTACCAGGAATTGGTATCGTGTCGATTCAAATCTGAAAAGGTACCATCTCTCCGCACGATGGATCCATGACACGCTTCACCTTCGCATGCAACCATCTTTCTGTTTATCCATCCATCCATCCATCCATTTTCTACCGCTTATTCCCTTTGGGTTCGCGGGGGGCGCTGGAGCCTATCTCAGCTACAATCGGGCGGAAGGCGGGGTACACCCTGGACAAGTCGCCACCTAATCGCAGGGCCAACACAGATAGACAGACAACATTCACACTCACATTCACACACTAGGGCCAATTTAGTGTTGCCAATCAACTTATCCCCAGGTGCATGTCTTTGGAAGTGGGAGGAAGCCGGAGTACCCGGAGGGAACCCACGCAGTCACGGGGAGAACATGCAAACTCCACACAGAAAGATCCCGAGCCCGGGATTGAACCCAAGACTACTCAGGACCTTCGTATTGTGAGGCAGATGCACTAACCCCTCTGCCACCGTGAAGCCCTTTCTGTTCATGTTATATAAATATGTAATGACTTTTTTAGTCATTCTATTTATATTATTCAAGTCCACTATTTATATATATATATATATATATATATATATATATATATTTTTTTTTTTTTTTTTTTTTTTTTTTTATATTTATATTTTTTTATTTATATTTTTTTATATTTATATTTATTTTTTAGTCCATCTTTTTATATTATTCGATTTCACTATTTATATTTTTAGTCATTCTATTTATATTATATAAATATACAATGACTTTTTTAGTCATTCTATTTATATTATTCAAGTCCACTATTTATATTTTTATTATTATTATTTTTTTTATATATATATTTTTTATATTTATATTTTTTTATTTATATTTTTTTATATTTATATTTATTTTTTAGTCCATCTATTTATATTATTCGATTTCACTATTTACATTTTTAGTCATTCTATTTATATTATATAAATATACAATGACTTTTTTAGTCATTCTATTTATATTATATAAATATACAATGACTTTTTTAGTCATTCTATTTATATTATTCAAGTCCACTATTTATATTTTTTTTAATTTTTTTTTTATTATTATTATTTTTTTATATTTATATTTTTTTATTTATATTTTTTATATTTATGTTTATTTTTTAGTCCATCTATTTATATTATTCAATTTCACTATTTATATTTTTAGTCATTCTATTTATATTATATAAATATACAATGACTTTTTTAGTCATTCTATTTATATTATTCAAGTCCACTATTTATATATATATATATATTTTTTTTTTTTTTTTTTTTTTTAATTATTATTTTTTTATTTATTTATATTTTTTTATTTATATTTTTTTATATTTATATTTATTTTTTAGTCCATCTATTTATATTATTTGATTTCACTATTTATATTTTTAGTCATTCTATTTATATTATATAAATATACAATGACTTTTTTAGTCATTCTATTTATATTATTCAAGTCCACTATTTATATTTTTTTTTTTTTTTTTTTTTTATATATATTTTTTTTATATTTATATTTTTTTATTTATATTTTTTTATATTTATGTTTATTTTTTAGTCCATCTATTTATAGTATTCAATTTCACTATTTATATTTTTAGTCATTCTATTTATATTATATAAATATACAATGACTTTTTTAGTCATTCTATTTATATTATTCAAGTCCACTATTTATATATATATATTTTTTTTTTTTATTATTATTTTTTTTTAATATATTTTTTTATTTATTTATATTTTTTTATATTTATATTTATTTTTTAGTCCATCTATTTATTTTATTCGATTTCACTATTTATATTTTTAGTCATTCTATTTATATTATATAAATATACAATGACTTTTTTAGTCATTCTATTTATATTATTCAAGTCCACTATTTATATATATATATATATATATTTTTTTTTTTTTATTTTTTTTTTATATTTATATTTTTTTATTTATATTTTTTTAGATTTATATTTATTTTTTAGTCATTCTATTTATATTATTCAATTCCACTATTTATATTTTTAGTCATTCTATTTATATTATATAAATATACAATGACTTTTTTAGTCAAAGCCATGTATATATATGAATGTTTTCGTCTATATTAAGGGATATGAGAATTTACAAGTAGCACAAAAAAATATTCTGGTCAAGATGAAGATGAACACTCACACACACACACACACACACACACACACACACACACACACACACACACACACACACACACACACACACACACACACACAGAGAGAGACAGAGACCTGGCTCGGCCCTCCATTGTGAATCCAGCAGATCGTTCAGTTGCAGTTGACTTAGTAGCTAATTAGTTTTGTGCAGAAGTCTCCAGTGTTCCCAGGCCCTGAGCGTGGTGGTGTGTTAGGGTGTGTTGTTCATGCAGTGGAGGGGTTAATCCTCACTACTTGTTGTTCAACATCACTACACACCACCACACTGACCCTTTCAACTCTGGAGCTGTATTCTCTTCCACTTCCTGTTCCTATTGTGGCCTTCTTATTTAACTCTGATTATATTTCATTGCAAATGAAACTCTTCTTTATTTTCTACAACTGGCTTTGTTTTGTTTTCGTGCTTTGTGCTCTGTAGATCAGTGTTTTTCAGCCACTGTGCAATGAGATACAGTGCTTAATTTCACCTATTTAGGTTAAAAATATCTTAAGAAAACCAGTAATTATAGTCTGCAAATGATGTGTTGTTGTTGAGCTCGACAGAGTAACCGTGTAATACTCTTCCATATCAGTAGGTGGCAGCCGGTACCCAATTGCTTTGTAGATGTCGGAAACAGCAGGGGGCAGACTGCAGGTAAAAAGGTGTCTAACGTTTAAACCAAAAAATAAACAAAAAGCGAGTGCCCCTAAGAAAAGGCATTGAAGCTTAGAGAAGGCTATGCAGAATGAAAATAAAACTGAACTGGCTACAAAGTAAACAAAAACGGAATGCTGGACGACAGCAAAGACTTACTGTGGAGCAAAGGCGGCGTCCACAGTGTACATCCTGTCATGACTTGATCTTGGGTGTTTGCTTTTCCGGGATGCAACGGAAAGTTGGCTCGGGCGAGACGGGAATGAAGGTACATGATTTATTAATATATCAAAAAAAAAGTACAAACGAAAAGCGCGCACAGTGGCGGAGAATAAACTATGAAACCAAAAGACTATAGCAAAAAAAGTACAAACGAAAAAACACGCACAATGGCGGAGAACAACCTATGAAACCAAAAAGACTATAAACATGGAACAAAAACTTACTTGGCTTGGACAAAAATAGTTGCTTGAGGAATGGACATGGAACGAATGGACGGAGCATAAATGTGGTGAGGTCGTCAGGACGACAAACTGAAAAGAATGAACTTAAATACTATGGACATGATTAGTGAAAGCAGGTGCGTGACTCAAAACGTGAAACAGGTGCGTGACGTGACAGGTGAAAACTAATGGGTTGCTATGGTGACAATCAAGAGTGCACAATGAGTCCAAACGTGGAACAGGTGAAACTAATGGGGGTAATCATGGAAACAAGACAAGGGAGTGAAAAGACAGAACTCAAAGAGTCCTATAACTAAACAAAACATGACTTAAAACAAAACATGATTACGCAGACATGACACATCCGAACATGACATGACAATCAACAATGTCCCCACAAAGAAGGATTAAAAACAACTGAAATATTATTGATCGCTAAAACAAAGCAATGTGCGGGGAATATCGCTCAAATGAAGACATGAAACTGCTACAGGAAATATATATATATATATATATATATATATATATATATATATATATATATATATATATATATATATATATATATATAGAACAATGCAACATTTGACGTCACTATGGGAAGTTTTGACGGAGCAGAAACGTGTGAACGGCCTACGGATCACGATTGAAGCCAACAAGCAAACCGTCAACTTCCTCGACGTCACTTTCAACCTGAGAAATAACAGCTACCAACCATTCACGAAATCCAACACAACACTCCAATACGTGCACCATGACAGCAACCACCCACCCACCACCACGAAAAGAATACCTACCGGAATTAATAAAAGGCTATCGATGCTGTCATCTAGCAAAGCTGAATTTGACCAAGCAACCCCCCCGTACCAAAAAGCCCTTGATGAAAGCGGATACAATTTCACCCTCACCTATGAACCCACGCCAGGAAACCAACCAAAAAAGAACAGAAAACGAAACAACATCATCTGGTACAACCCCCCATACAGCAAAAACGTCTCAACTAACATTGGACACAAATTCCTCACTCTGATTGACAAACACTTTCCCAAAGGCAACAGCCTAAGAAAAGTATTCAACAAGAACAACATTAAATTGAGCTACAGCTGTATGAACAATATACGACAAATTATCTCAAACCACAATAAAACAATTGCAAATGAGCCGTCGGCCCCCAGACAGAGCGACCCCAAAACCAACAAAGGCTGTAACTGCCGCAAGAAACCTGATTGCCCTCTCAACGGGGGGTGCTTACAAACATCAGTTGTTTACCAATCTAAGGTAACACGCAAGGACATTAACACATCCGACACATATGTAGGATTAACCGAGGGAGAGTTTAAAACCAGATGGAACAATCACAAGGCTTCTTTCAGGAACCAAAACCTGCGGAATACCACAGAACTCAGCAAACACATTTGGGACCTCAAAGACAATAATGTTGAATATTCAATAACATGGCAAATTCTTGCATCCAGCACACCTTACAATAGTGGTAATAAAAGATGCAACCTATGCTTGAAAGAGAAACTGTTTATTATTTACCGTCCAGACCTGTCATCCCTCAACAAGCGCAGCGAAATTGTAACAACATGCCGCCACAGACGGAAACACCTCCTAGGTAACACATGAGCCAATCACCACGCCCCTACGCCAGCCTGTACCCACCCACTCTGTGCCCTATATAAACCATGGTATGTGAATGCTCCCATTAAAATCTCCTGATGATTGAGGGTACCCCCCCTCATGAAACAGGCCTGTAGAGATGAAATAGTCTTGTGATTTTTTTCCCACACATACATATATATATATATATATATATATATATATATATATATATATATATATATATATATATATTTGTGTTTGTGTTACAATGAGTTCAGCTCGTCTGAACTCATCCTACAAAGCAGAAGGCTTGTAAAACGCCACTGTGTACGATGGCAAGCGACATGAAGGCGTCGTTTATTTATTTTCTATTTTAATTTATAGAAAGATATTGTCTTGACCCGAGATCTACAAAGCGTAGAGTAAGCAGGGCCTGACTCCCCTCCAGGCACCTTTTCTTTGAACTGTTTTACGACCTTGTCTTTGAACTGTTTTGTAACCAAAGGCATGGCTGTTTACGACCCCCCTCCCTTAGAAACAGCTGTTGCCATGTATTTAGGGAAAGTCCAAATAACTAAGGAAGCGTACAATCTTTCGTCAGAGCGTGGTGGAGACTGTACAAGAGTACAGCCCAGACGTTTGTCCTCAATTAAGCCAAATGTAATTATGTCTCTGTTTATATATATATTTATATATATATATATATATATATATATATTTTTTTTTTTTATCGTAACACAATCTTTTTTCCTTTTTTTTAAATTCATATTATGTTTATTAACTCAGGAAATACATCCCTGGACACATGCGGACTTTGAATATGACCAATGTGTGATCCTGTAACTACTTGGTATCGAATCGATACCTAAATGTGTGGTATCATCCAAAATGAATGTAAAGTATCAAAGAAGAGAAGAATAAGTGATTATTACATTTTAACAGAAGTGTAGATAGAAATGGAAAGAAAAAAAAACTGATATTAACAGTAAATGAACAAGTAGATGAATAATCAATTTTTACAGCTTGTCCTTTATAATGTGGACAAAATAATAGGTGTATAAATGACACAATATGTTACTGCATAGACTAATTAGGAGTCTTTGTTTGTTTACTTTCTACTAAAAGACAAGTTGTCTCGTATGTTCACTATTTTATTTAAGGACAATAATAAACATATGTTTAATGTACCCTAAGATTTTTTGTTAAAAATAAAGCCAATAATGCCATTTTTTTGTGGTCCCCCTTATTTAGAAAAGTTCCGAAAAGTATCGAAAAGTATCTAAATACATTCTGGTAGCGGTACTGAAATATTAGTATCAGGACAACCCTAGTATGTACTACGATTTGTGCTGATATCCTATCAGACCAATCTCGACATTGACCAAAACTCATGGCTCCAATATCGGTATCGTATCGGAACACTCAGTTTCCGTCAGCAGTGCATATAAACATAGAGCTTCAAGGTCAAGGTCAAGGTTCAACTTTATTGTCCCCGCGGGGAAATTTGTCTTGGGCACAGTGCATCATTGCTTTCTTAACATACCCAAAAACAACAGAACAAAAACACAAGCACAGACACAACCACAACCATACAACTTACATTTAAACATCAGAACATGGAGCTTGATAGACATAGGTGGCACTTTGATGTAGGCATTAAATCTACAGTATGGAGATAAAGATAAAGTACCAATGTGCATTGCACTAGAGCTCATGGATAAAGTGCTGTGTGCTAAAGTGTTTAGTTCTAAAGTGCTATGTGCTAAAGTGCTATGTGCTAAAAAAGTGCTAACCTATGTATTAAAATTCTATTGCACATTGTTGGTCAGCTTAATGGAGGCTGGAACAAATGATAATTTAAGGCGGTTAGATTTGCATAGTGGGACCCGGAGTCTTCTCCCTGATGGCAGGGTTCCATATTCAGGAAAGAGTGGGTGTTGTGAGTTGGAAATCATTTTCTTAGCTTTTTTTCCTAACTGCCTGCTCATAGATGCTCTGTATAGGCTCATATTCTTTCCTCCCTACGATTTTCATTGCCGTTTTATGCATGTTGGCCAGTTTGCTTTTTAGCTTAACGGTTAGGTTGCCAAACCATGAGGTGATCCCGTATCTAATGATGCTCTCTACAATGGCACGGTAGAAAATCATCATGATATGGCTGCTTACGCCGTACAATCTTAATCTTCGCAAAAAATATAGCCTCTGTTGCAGTCTATTGCACAGTTTGTCAAAGCTTAGACCCAGACAGTGTAAAGGGGATACATGTCGAAAGAAAAACATTATCGAAATCCCTTTTTTGGACGTCACTTTCCCTAACATACTTCCACCTGTCCATGGTCTACCGCTTGTCCCTTTCGGGGTGGAGGTCTGGGCGGAAGGCAGGGTTCACCCTGGACAAGTTGCCAGCTCATACTTGTTGAAAAAAATAACCTCCCTGGCAGATCGAGTCACAAAAGTACAGTTGGATAGTTCTGGGTGTGACTATTTGTGGCTGGCATTGATCAATATCCTGCGATGAGGTGGCGACTTGTCCAGGGTGTACCCCGCCTTCCGCCCGAATACAGCTGAGATAGGCTCCAGGACTCTTCGCGATACCAAAAAGGGACAAGCAGTAGAAAATGAATGGATGGCTAGATCAATATCACATATTTTTTAGTAAAAAATAAGTCCAATTAGGTCAAATTGGCTAATTTAGACCAACACAACTGACAATTTCTGACTGCACAATAATTCAAACAGCGGTTCCGGAAGCATTGCAAGAATTGCTAGATGTTTGAGGCAGCAGGTGGGGTAATATGTGCTTTGCTTGTTATTGTTTGGTCTATATTGAGTCTTGAATCAGCCTTCTGATCCCAGAGCCAAGTCCTTGGCAAATAAAGTTGCAGACTGAACTTAAGTCACCCAGCTGTGTTGTTATTTTGATTTCCTTTACTCATTTCGGGTCCTTCTTTATTTATCCAGTTCTGCCCTTTCTCTCACCTTAGGTGGTTTTATTGTTATCTCCTTCAAGGTTTCAAGAATAGAAGGTGAAACAAGGCGCAATCAGCAGTACTCGGAACGCATGTTCACCTGTTCAAAAAAACAGTGTTTGAGAGAGCTTTCCCCTTCAGGGTCAAGTCAAACTCAAGGCCTGGGAGCCAAGTTAATTTAAAGTGGCCCGCCATATCATCTTATGTGGCCCGCCACATCATTTCAATTAGCCCACCACATAATTGCTTGTGGTCCGGTGTGATTTATGACACCAACAGACTTCCAAAGATTGCGAATAAATAGATATGATCAAAGTAGTATCTGTGGAAGTCGCTTCCTCGCAGTTCCACCGAAGACACGGCACAAGAGCCAAGTGTGTAGTTTTAACAAAGGTTTAAATGTACTTAGGTCTTTCTTCCCTAGAACGTGACTTTTCAGCCACGTCCGTATCCTCTCTCTTCTTCTGCTCCCGGCCGCTTACTGTTAAAGACAACAGATGATTAGATTAACACGTACCACCTGTGAGATCTAATCATCTGCCAACTGTGTCTCGCCGTCAGCACTGCCACGCCCCCGTCTGTCCTCAGCACCATGGACAGAGGCGGTGACTTTTGCTCCTGCAGGCAGCGTTGGCTACATCACCCCCACAGTATCAATCTCACAGGGATTCCTGAGCCACTTTGAGAGTTAATGAGGAAGCCGGTGATGTGACGTCGTGCTAGGAACCCCAGATCCCTTCCTCGTCAACAACGATGCTAATCAAGCAGTGGCCTGCCACATCATTTCAATTAGCCCACCACATAATTGCTTGTGGTCCGGTGTGATTTATGACACCAAAAGACTTCCAAAGATTGCGAATAAATAGATATGATCAAAATAGTATCTGTGGAAGTCGCTTCCTTGCAGTTCCACCGAAGACACGGCACAAGAGCCAAGTGTGTAGTTTTAACAAAGGTTTAAATGTACTTAGGTCTTTCTCCCCTAGAACGTGACTTTTCAGCCACGTCCGTATCCTCTCTCCTCTTCTGCTCCCGGCCGCTTACTGTTAAAGACAACAGATGATTAGATTAACACGTACCACCTGTGGAATCTAATCATCTGCCAGCTGTGTCTCGCCGTCAGCACTGCCACGCCCCTATCTGTCCTCAGCACCATGGACAGAGGCGGTGACTTTTGCTCCTGCAGGCAGCGTTGGCTACATCTCCCCCACAGTATCAAAATCATTCCTGAGCCACTTTGAGAGTTAATGAGGAAGCCGGTGATGTGACGTCGTGCTAGGAACCCCAGATCCCTTCCTCGTCAACAACGATGCTAATCAAGCAGATTTTGTGAAAGTCAACAACGATTACTTTGGGACAAACTATATTATATTTTTGAGCCCGAACACAAAGAGGCTGAGCTATAAGAGTTAGAAACGGAGTGCTAAACGGATGTAGCTTCATTGTAACACTATAGCATCAGCAGCATTGCTAGGTGCTAAACATACAATCTAACCATAATAAAAAACACTGACTGTAATATTTCAACTTTCCCTGGGATGCCGACCGACGGGACTCTCACATAATTCTGTTTAGATGAAGATTCAATCACAATCCTTGCAAAGGGTTTAAAAAAAAGTTGCCTCAACTACGTCTTTTTGTTTCTATTTCGCCATCTCTGGGGATGTGATAGGATTGGACATCTGCACCGTAACACAACATAAACACAACAGGACAAATACCCAGAATCCCATGCAGCCCTAACTCTTCCGGGATACATTATACACCGTGTTGGGCTAGCATGCTGTTAATATAAATTGTAGAAGGCGCCAAATGTTGTACCATCATGGTACGCCCTTATTAAAGTTATTTCATAAATTTTTTGCGGCTCCCATTGTTTTCTATAATTTGTGAAACTGGTCAAAATGGCTCTTTGACTGGTAAAGGTTGCCGACCCCTGGTCTAGTCTCTTACGTGAATGAGATAAATAATATTATTTGATATTTTACGCTAATGTGTTCATCATTTCACACATAAGTCGCTCCTGAGTATAAGTCGCACCCCCGGCCAAACTATGAAAAAAACTGCCACTTATAGTCCAAAGAATACGGTACGTGGGTTCCTGCTTGTCACCACGACTTATATTCCATCCATCCATCCATCTTCTTCCGCTTATCCGAGGTCGGGTCGCGGGGGCAGCAGCCTAAGCAGGGAAGCCCAGACTTCCCTCTCCCCAGCCACTTCGTCCAGCTCCTCCCGGGGGATCCCGAGGCGTTCCCAGGCCAGCCGGGAGACATAGTCTTCCCAACGTGTCCTGGGTCTTCCCCGTGGCCTCCTACCGGTCGGACGTGCCCGAAACACCTCCCGAGGGAGGCGTTCGGGTGGCATCCTGACCAGATGCCCGAACCACCTCACCTGGCTCTTCTCGCTGTGGAGGAGCAGCGGCTTTACTTTGAGCTCCCCCCGGATGACAGAGCTTCTCACCCTATCTCTAAGGGAGAGCCCCGCCACCCGGCGGAGGAAACTCATTCGGGCCGCTTGTACCCGTGATCTTGTCCTTTCGGTCATGACCCAAAGCTCATGACCATAGGTTAGGATGGGAACGTAGATTGACCGGTAAATCGAGAGCTTTGCCTTCTGGCTCAGCTCCTTCTTCAACACAACGGATCGATACAGCGTCCGCATTACTAAAGACGCCGCACCGATCCGCCTGTCGATCTCACGATCTACTCTTCCCCCACTCGTGAACAAGACTCCAAAGTACTTGAACTCCTCCACTTGGGGCAAGATCTCCTCCCCAACCCGGAGATGGCACTCCACCCTTTTCCGGGCGAGAGCCATGGACTCGGATTTGGAGGTGCTGATTCCCATCCCAGTCGCTTCACACTCGGCTGCGAACCGATCCAATGAGAGCTGAAGATCTTGGCCAGATGAAGCCATCAGGACCACATCATCTGCAAAAAGCAGAGACCTAATCCTGCAGCCACCAAACCAGATACCCTCAACGCCCTGACTGCGCCTAGAAATTATGTCCATAAAGGTTATGAACAGAATGAGTGACAAAGGGCAGCCTTGGCGGAGTCCAACCCTCACTGGAAACGTGTCCGACTTACTGCCGGCAATGCGGACCAAGCTCTGACACTGATCATACAGGGAGCAAACCGCTACAATCACCCCATACTCTCTGAGCACTCCCCACAGGACTTCCCGAGGCACACGGTCGAATGCCTTCTCCAAGTCCACAAAGCACATGTAGACTGGTTGGGCAAACTCCCATGCACCCTCAAGGACCCTGCCGAGAGTATAGAGCTGGTCCACAGTTCCACGACCAGGACGAAAACCACACTGTTCCTCCTGAATCTGAGGTTCGACTATCCGGCGTAGCCTCCTCTCCAGTACACCTGAATAGACCTTACCGGGAAGGCTGAGGAGTGTGATCCCACGATAGTTAGAACACACCCTCCGGTTCCCCTTCTTAAAGAGAGGAACCACCACCCCGGTCTGCCAATCCAGAGGTACCGCCCCCGATGTCCACGCGATGCTGCAGAGTCTTGTCAACCAAGACATCCCCACAACATCCAGAGCCTTAAGGAACTCCGACTTATATTGTCAACGCAAATTATCCATCAATCAAGCATAATCAGTTCCCCATAACGAGGCTATTACACATGTCTACTCATATACATTCACTTTTACAAGTGGCCCCTCTGAGGGCAGCCAAAAAAAGGAGTGTGACACCCCCTGTTCTATGTCATGCTCAAGGGCGCTATGATTACCAATCAACCTTCATCTCCTCTTGAGTCAAGATGGGAATGGTAAAAGACCTTCTGAGGCGAGAGGAGAAGAAGGACGACCGGTCTTTGGCTGGCTCACAGAAAAGAAGACGTCTTACAGGTGAGTGGGGCGACACCAGAGATAATGAGGCGACGGAGGGACCGGGTACCAGAACCCAGACAGAAAGTGAGTGTAAGGTGGAGTAGAGATAAGGTGAAGGGGTTAAAAGGGACAGACAGTGTGATACAGCAGCAGTGGGAGAGAAAGAGCCAGGGAAGT